>NW_007726546.1:301848-371790 GCF_000696425.1 Galeopterus variegatus
GGATCTGAACCCTCGGACGGGAGCACCGCCGCGCTTCCCAAGCAGCACACTATCCAGTGCGCCACCGGGCCGGCCCTATACCTAATTTTCTAAGAGACTTTATCATGAAGGAATGTTGAATTTTGTTAAATGCTTTTTCTGCATCTATTAAGATAGTCATATGGTTTTTGTCCTTGATTTTGTTGATGTGGTGTATCACAATTATTAACTTGCATCTGTTGAACCATCCTTGCTTGCATCCCTGGGATAAATTGCACTTGATTGTGGTGTATAATTTTTTTGATGTGTTGCTATATTGTGATTGCTAATATTTTATTGAAGATTTTTGCATCTATGTTCATCAAGGATATTGGCCTGTGAAGTTATTTTTTGTTGTGTCTTTGTATGGTTTTACTATCAGGGTGATGCTGGTATTATAAAATGAGTTTTGCAGAGTGGCTTCTGTTTCAATTTTTTTGAATAGCTTGAAGAGAATTGGTTTAATTCCTCTTTAAAAGTTTGATAGAATTCAGCTGTGAACCCATTCAATCCTGGGCTTTTCTTTGTTGGAAGATTGTTGATTACTGCTTCAATCTCACTGCTTATTATTGGTCTGTTCAGGTTTTATGTTTCTTCTTAGTTCTGTCTTGGTAGTTTGTATGTGTCCAGAAATTTATCCTTTTCCTCCAGGTTTTCATATTTCTTGGCATACAGTTGATAGTAATAATCTCTAATGATTCTTCATTTTCACTTTTCTGTGATATCAGTTGTAATGTCTCCCTTTTCATTTCTGATATTTGTTATTTGGGTCTTCTCTCTTCTCCTTTTTTTTTTTTTTTTTTTTTTTTGGTTAGCCTACCTAATGGTTTGTCTTTTATTTATTTTCTCAGAATCTCAGAAAAACAATTTTTTGTTTCATTGATCTTTTGTATCATTTTCTGGGTCTCTATTTCATTTAATTCTGTTCTGATATTAATTATTTCTTTCCATCTACTATGTTTAGGATTGGATTGTTGTTTTTATAGTTCCTTGAGGTGTAGGTTAGGTCATTTATTTGAAGATTTTTTATTCTATGATGTAAGTGTTTATTGCTATAAACTTAGTACTGCTAAACTTAGTACCCTCCTAGTACTGCTTTTGCAGTATCCCATGGGTATTGTTATGACGTATCTTTATTTTCATTCATTTCAAGAAATTTTTTGATTTTCTGTTTAATTTCTTCTTGGACCCATAGGTTATTAAGGAGCTTGTTGTTTAGCTTCCATGCACTTATATAGTTTCTAGAGATTTGCTTGTTATTGATTTCTACTATTAATTCACAGTGGTCTTAAAAGACACTTGGAATGATTTTGATTTTTTTTTTTCTGAGACTTGATTTGTGACCTAACATGTGGTCTATCCTGGATAATGTTCCATTTGCTGATGAGAACAATGTATATTCTGTAATTGTTGGATGAAATGTTCTGTAGATATTTGCCAAGTACAGTTTATCTAAGGCATAGTTTAAATCCTGTGTTTCTTTGTTGATTTGTTGCATGGAAGCATGCAATGTTCAGTGCTCAGAGAGGGGTGTCCAGGTCGCCCACTATTATCATACTAGGGCCAATCTTTCTTTTTTTTTTTTAGGTCTAAGAGTGTTTTCTTTATATATCTGGTTGCTCCAGTGTTGGGTGAATATATATTTATGATTGTTATGTCTTCTAACTGGATAGGTCCCTTTATTATTATATAATGTCCTTCTTTGTCTCTTTTTATGGTTTTTGGTTTAAAGTCTATTTTATCCGATATAAAAATAGCGATTCCTGATCATTTTGGTTTCCATTTGCATGATGTATCTTTTTCCATCCCTCCACTATTAGTCAGTGTTTGTCTTTACAGGTGAGGTGAGTCTTTTGAAGACAGCATATAGTTGGGTCTTGCTTTTTAATCCAATCAGTCAGTCTGTGTCTTTTGAATGGAGTGTTTAATCCAATTACATTTAGGGTTGTTATTGACATGTATTGCTTTACTCCTGTCATTTTATTGCTTTTTGTTTAGATGTTTTAAATATCTTTTTTTCCTTTCTTCTCCTTTTATTTTTCACCTTCAATGTTGGATTTTTGAGGTGGCATGATTTAGCTTCTTTCTCTTTCTCATTTACATTCTTGTTTTAATGATGGGTTTTGATCTTTCTTGTGTATCTGTGACAGTGATTATCATTTTTAGATTCTGGATTCAGGACTTCTTTGAGAATTTCTTACATTGCTAGTCATGTGCTGGTGAACTCCCACAATTTTTGTTTGTCTGGGAAATACACTATTTCTCTCTTATTTCTGAAGGATAACCTTGCTGGGTATAGTATTCTTGGATGGGAATTTTGTCTTTTTATATCTTGAATGTATCATTCCATTTTTTCTTGCCTGTAATGTTTCCATTGAGATGTCTGCTGTTAGTCTGATGGGGACTCCCTTATAGGAAACTTGACGCTTTTCTCTTGCTACTTTTAGAATTCTCTCTTTGTCTTTGAGCTTTGCCAGTTGGACTGTAATGTGTCTTGGTGAGGATCTTTTTGGATTGAATCTGTTGGGGATCTTTGGGCTTCCTGAGTCTGAAGGTCTGTTTCTCTCCCTATAACTGGGAGGTTTTCTATTATTATTTTCTTGAGTAGATTTTCAATGCCCTTTCCTTTCTGGATTGCCAATGATTCAGATGTTGGTGGCTTGAGATTGTCTGCTAGCTCTTTTAGACTTTCTTCATTTCTTAAAATTATTATTTTTTTTGCTTTTTTTTTTTTGTCTGCTTGGGTTATTTCAAAAAGACCAACTTCTAGTTCTGAAATTCTTTCTTCTCCTTGCTCCAGCCTGTTTCTCAAGCTCTCTTTTGTATTTTTTATTTCACTGAGTAAATCCTTCAGTTCTAGGAGTTCTGTTACATTTTTTTCTAATGTATTAATCTCTTAGTAAATTTCCTCCTTCACATCTTAGATATTTTTTCTTGTTTCATTGATTTCTCTAATTGAGGCTTCTCTTAACTCTTTGAGTTTTGTTAAGATCATTGCTTGGAGTTCCTCTTCAGACATTTCAAGGTTTTTTGCTCTATGGTGTCTGGTACTAGAAAATTACTGTATTCCTTCGATGTCATCATATTTTCTTGTTTAGTTGTAGTTCTAATATTTGTTCCTTGATGTTTCATCATCTGGTAGGGCACTTGTTTCTTCTATTACTCTGGAGTGGGCTGTGGGGAGAAAGACTGCCTCCTATATTTGTAGGCTCTGCTGGTGACTCTTCTTGTATCAGTGCAGTTGAATATGTGATGGGCTACCTGTAGGGTGGCCCTAGCTGCTACTGTGGTGGTGAGCCATTCCTGTGGTGGCAGTAGATATGCCAGTAGCTGTGGTAGGCCTTCTTGGCTCCTGCTCAGGCCATAGGTGGGCCTTTCCAGTGCTTGGGTCGGGGCCTGTTGTGGGGCGCTGGACAGAGATCACCTCAGCTCCTGCTTTGGTGGTGGGTGGCACTCTGCAGGGCTCATGTGTGGGCCCAGGGTGGTAGTGCGTGGGACAGTGCTCAACTTGGCTTGGATGGGTGGTGGATGGGCCTCTCCAGAGCTTGTGTGTGGGTGTGGGGCAATGGCATGAGGGCCAGTGCTCACTTTAGCTTCTGTTAAGTGGTGGGCCTCCCTTTTGATTCCTTTTGTTAACCCACTGCTTATTTAGGAATATGTTATTTAATATCTGTATATTTTTGAATTTTCCAAATTTTCTTTTGTTATTAAGTTCTAATTTCTTTCCTTGGTAGTTGGAGAACCTACTTTGCATGACTTCAATTTTTTAATTGCTCAGTGTCCTTTTTTTCTAGTAACTTTTTTTGTTTGTTTTACAGTATATTTTGTCTGATATTAATATAGTCATTTTGCTTTCCTGTCATTGCTGATTTTATGGAATATTTTTACTTTCATCCTGTTTGTATCTTTGAATCTAAGGTGTGTCTCCTGGAGACAGCATATTTTAAGTTTTGTTGTTTTCATCCTGTCTAACAATCTCTTTTTGGTTGGATTAATACATTCATATTTAGTCTAATTGCTGATATGGTTGGATTTGTTTTAACGTTTTGTTTTATATAAAAACACATACACACATTAATATGTATTAGTTATTTTCTTAGTGGTTGTTCTAGGACTTATAGTATATGTTGTAATTTATTGTAATCTACCTCAGATTTATGCTAACTTAATTCCAGTGAGTTATAGAAATCTTACTCCTTTATAGCTTTGTATTCGTCCTATAGACTAAATATTTGTATCCCTCTCAAAAGTCATGTTGAAACTCAGTTTCCATTGTGATAATATTTGGAGGTGGGGCCTTTGGGAGATGATTATGTTATGAGGGTGAACCCCCCCTTGAGTGGGATTACTGCACTTATAAAATGAGCCCCAGAGAGCTCTCCTACAACTTCTACCATGTAGGGACACAGCAAAAATGCTGCAGTCTGTGATCCGGAAGGCAGGTCCTCACCAGACACCAGATCTGCCAGTGCTTTGATCTTGGATTTCCCAGCCACCAGAACTGTGAGAAATACATGGCTGTTGTTTATAAGCCACTCAATCCATGGTATTCTGTTATATTAGCCTGAATGTACTGAGGTAATTTGCTTTCCCTGTTTGTTATACACATACACACACGCACACACAGAGTCATTGCACTAAGTAACGACATTTCTGTAACAATAGACTGCATTTATGACAGTGGTCCCATAAAATTTTAATGGCTATACCATATAGCCTAGGTGTATAGTAAGCTATATCACCTAGGTTTGTGTAGTATACTCTTAAGTTTTACAACAGAATCACCTAAAGATGCATTTCTCATAACATATGTCCTTTGTTAAGTGATACATGACTGTAAACACACAATACACATATTTTATATTACACACCAGATGATACATTGTTATAATTATTACTTTAGATAATTTTATGTCTTTTAAGGAAGCTGAGAGAATAAAAATGAGCAAGTATATATTTATGCAGTTTTTCTATGTTAATCTTTTTATTTACCATTTCTAGTTCTTTTAATTTCTTTCTGTGGTTACCATCTGGTGTCATTTTCTTACTCTAGTACAGATTTTCTCCCACTCATTTCCTTTGTGCTATTGTAAATATTTCATTTCTGTATGTTATAGGACCAACAATATAATTCTATGCAATATAATTATAAATTATTTGTACAATTGCTTTTAAAATCAATTAAAAGAAGAAAGGAAAAGAAATATGCAATTACATAGTTTTGTATAATTTTCTACATAAATATCTTTACTGGCACAGTTTGTTTTTTGGTGTGGGTTCATATTACTGTTGGGTGTCACTTGCTTTCAGCCTGAAGAACTTCCTTTAGTATTTCTTGAGAGACAGATGTGCTAGCAATAAATTTTCTCAGTTTTTGTTGATCTGGAAATGCAATTTTTTGTCATCGTTTTTAAAAGATTGTTTTGTCGAGTATGAGATATTTCACTGAATTTTTTTTTCTTTTCAACACTTTTAATATATGATCCCACTGTCTTATGTTCTCCATCATTTTTGGTGAAAACTGAGTTGTTATTCTTATTGGGGTTCCCTCGTGACAAATTATTTTTCTTTTGTGGTTTTCAGGATTTTCTTGGGCTCATTGTTGTTTGCTTGTTTGTTTAGTGACTTTACTGAACTATTTTAGTGGTGAAGTCTATTTATCCCACAGTGTGCAGCCTCTGATGTTGTTCCTTAGAGACACAGCCTTGGTCATGTGCACAGTTCATCCTCAGTTCAGAGGATGACCTCTGTTCATCCTCAACCTCTAAAGAGATAGCAATGGCTTTAGTCAGTCTCTCTTTGACTGTATCTTTTTCTGATCTTCTTGTTAAATTTCTATCTAGTTTACCTCTGTCAGTATCATATCCAGCTGTTAGCCTTCATGAACTGATAGCTGATTGCTCTATCATTTTTGACAACACCTGGGGACATAGATTGCTGCACAATGTGATTCAGTTAAACCTAGTTCCTTTTGCATAGGCATTCCTTGAGATGAGACTTTGTGACTTACTCCTATTCCAGGAGTACTCCCTTTAGCTGCATCTTTCTATGGTTGTCTTTGTTAATCTTCTACCTTGTCTACTGTTGTACTTCTTGCTGTCATGGAGCAACCTCTCTCCTTTTAATTTCTCACCATCAAAATCCTTATTCTTTTTAACAGTGTCCTAAGACTGATACTTCCCATACCATGTCACAAATAAAGTCAGACCCTTTAGGGAGACCTGTGGAGCATTCTGTTCTTAGGGCTTGCCCTGCCTCTGGGAAGAATCCCTGCACCAGTGCTCCAGAGCTGGTGGTGAGGACAATGGCTCACTTCTCTAGGAGTAACACCTGTTGTAATGAGTGGTATGCTTAGTAGGGGCAGTGGCCCTTGTTCTTATTGACTTGTTCTTGTTTTGATTTTGGACCTCCATTCTAGATGCTTTCTTGAAGCAAAGGCAATTAGGGCCCAGTATTATCAGCCAGCCAAACCTGAGGTAGGTCTTCATCCTATGAGTGAGGGCTGAGTGAAGGAAAGAAGCTCAGACCATTTGGCTGCTCTTTACTGGAATGGAGCTTCAGCAGCATGGAGCTGGGCTGGGTGAGATGCTGGTGACCCGCTCCTCCTGGGGAGAAGTCATAGCCCTAGACTGGGATATGGGAGAAGAGAGAGCCCTGCATTCTAGGCTGTACCTGTCTGTAGTAGAGATTCCATCAGGCAGAGTTGCAGAGTGGGAGGGGTCGTGGCTCAAATGTCATAGACTGTCACTGTTCTTATTGAGATTTATTAGATTCTGTTGAATAAAAACTTTTCCATTTGTTACATGTTTTTAGGGAAATTTCCTGATAATTTCAGTGGTTACTCTATATAATTTTGTGATGTTTTCACTGGGGAGAAGGTCCACAGAGTTCTTCACACCACCATTCCAGAAATGTTCTTTCAAATTGATTTTATCCTTTTCTGCATAATATGATGCATAATTTGATCATTGTAAATTTGAAACATCCTATAAACTAGGTTGATGGGATTGTGGATGGGTGTGAAAAATCAAGGACTTTAACACATATTCAATATGCATTATGTATTCTTTGGATTTACAAAACACCTTTATTCTAGGGAATATAAGTGTTTATTATTGTTTGGTAATGCATACCAAAGATGTGAAAAGTGAAAATCTGATTTCAGTTGTGAAAACTTCTGATTAACCTAGCTTATCTTTGTTCTTTGAGAAACAAAGTTGAGCACTTCAATCTGAATAGTGCTTTTTTTAAAAAAAGAGTCAATATCCACTGTATGCTAAAATGAAAATATTTAACTGAGTACTGATGGTATCTTCATAAAGTTCTGAAATGTAGTTCATAGAGGGAATGTGAAGGTCTGCAGTCATACTACACTTGAAGCAAATCAAATACATAAAAATACTATTAAAATGGACTTTGTGAAAATTTTGTTATTTTTTAAAATAAGGAATCCTCAAATAATTACTTCAAGTTGATTCCTCCTATAATGTTCTTAAAATTTACTGCCATTTATAAAAATTTGTATATGTTTATTAAAAATGTATATATTGATACATATATACTTTATGAACATATTTTCCTACTTGTATTAATTTTGCCTTTACCAGTAAGGGTTCTTTCTTTCAGTGACATAATGGAGTTCTTCAAAGGATTACTCCAGTGAAATTTACTCTACTGCTTTTCATCAGCAAATCACGATTCTTTAGTAAATACTACCTCCCAGTCTTTTTTAAAACACCGTCCGAATTCTAGTTTATTAATTAACAAAGAAAAGTGTAACAATTACATAGACAGAACTATTTGAATCAGCATGACCATCATATTTTTTTGTCTCACTAGAGAGATCTATATGGGAAGCAAATTCACAGTTAGAAGGTTGCTTGGTGACCATGAAATCCAAACAGTAGTTAATCTTTGATAATTGGAATTGTTAGTGGTATCAAGCCATTTTGTTTTGTCTGTTTTGAATGTTCCCACTCTTTGCTATACAGTTAATGAATTTGAATCAATTTATAGGAATATAAGTTATTATAAATTAAGGCATTTCAGATATAATAGTAATTCTAAACATTTGATGTACAATTGACAATGGTAAATGCAAAATTTAGATGTTTACCAAAATATTTTGCAAACTTAGCATTTGTACTTTCTGAGAGATTTCCATATCTCTATTTTTAAAATAAGCTTTATGGAAATTACTGACTACAGAATAGACATCTGGCCTTTAAATGTAATGTATTACACTGAAATTTTAACTGTTGCCAATCACCCAAAGAGGATAAACAGCACAGTTAAAGCAGGAGAAGTCTTTATAAGATAGATTACCGATAGCCCATGTGGAAGAATGAAAATATTTAACATTTACTGTGTTTCAGACACTGTCACTTTACATGTATAATATCATACAGTTGTCATAATAGGTAGGAACTTGTCATTCATTTTGTAGATGAGGAAACTGAAGCTTTAGATTTTATGTAATTTACCTAGGTTTCTACAACTAGTTCATGATAGGACTGTGGCATTTACCCCTGCAGCTTAACTCCAAAGTTCTCAGTCTTACTCTGCCATGTTGCATCCAAAAGTATGAAAACATTTTTCTTTATCATTTATATTTGAAAAGCATGTTTGTTAACACTGTTCCATATCCAGATGGAGTTCGCTATGTTCTTTTAACTTGATTATTTAGAGGGCTGGAAGAGGTCATTCCCATAGTCTTGGTTCATATTCAAAAATTCCCACCTGTCTATTACAAAAATATATAATGTACAAAATGGTTAAGATGAAGGATATGAGATCTAAAACATATTGTGTCAGACATTATACTAGTACCTGATGTACGTTATCTTATTTAATCCATTGTAAAATTCTGTGGGGTGACCATTATTGCCTCTAGTTTTACAGATAGTGAAACTAGCATCATAGAGGCTAACTAATTTGCATTTGGCTACATGGTTCATAAGTATTGAATCTAAATTATGTCCATTTGTTCTGAAGGCTTTGCTCTTTCCAATAGTCCCTGTCACATCCTGAAATGTTTACTGAGTCCTTAGCCTTCCAGGCTCTGTGAGTAGGCTGTTATCAGAACACTTCTCTGGAGGTGGTTGTTATTAACTAAGGATAAGAAACTCAGATCCAGTAAATTGGTCATAAGAAATGTTTACATAATTCATCTTGAGATTGCTATGGTGGATTAATAAATGACACAATTAAACAGAAAGTGGAACACTACTATTTTTATTTATTTATTATTATGGAGAATAGGATGGTGTTAATAGTGCATATAAAACTTATTTAAAAATTAACATTATTTTAGCAAATAAAGGAAAAAAGAGCATAAAATATCAGTGTTATATGTCATAAAATTGTAATCGGTCAATAATGTAGCACATTGCTATTCATTATCAAATTATAGTTATCAAAACAAGTGCTTGTGATTCTAGGATTTCGCTGTACAGTATTTTTTTTTATTTCTAAGACATGATACATAATGGACACTCAATAAATGCTTATTAAGAGAGTAAATAAAATATATTTCAGTGCATTTAAAACTCAAATAAGAAAAGCAAAGATTTCTGTTGGTGGAAGAGAGAGATTCATTCCAGCCTAGATAGAATACTCCTTGTATTTGTCTGGGTTCTCCAGAGAGACAGAACCAATAGGATATATCTATGTATGTATATGTACATATACACACAGATTTAATATAAATATTTAAATACTTATGTATAGACTTATTCAAGGAATTTGCTTACATGATTATGGAGGCTGAGAAATCCAAGATCTGTAGTTGGCAAACTGTTGACCTAGGAGAGCTGACAGTATAGTTCCAGTCCAAGTCTGAAGGACTGAGAACAAGGAAAGCCAATGGTATAATTTACCTTCTGATCTGAGTTTGAAGGCAGAAGAAGACTCCAAGACAATCGGGCATAGAGAGAGTGACTTATTCTTTACTCAGCCTTTTATTCTATTCAGGCCATAAACAGATTGGATAAGACGCACTCACATTAAGGAGGGCAGTCTGCTTTACTCAGGCTACCAATTCAGATGTTAATCTCATTCAGAAACATCCTAGCAGACATACCCAGAATAATGCTTAACAAAATACTTGGGCAGCCTGTGGCTCAGTCAAGTTGACACATAAAATTTACCATCACACCACTCAACTTCCCTGTTAATTCCGTTTGAAGGTGATCTTGAAGTTGTTTCCAGATGGATGGTAAAATGATACAGAGTTTGTAGCCAGAGAATATATTATAGTGTTTATAAAATTATAACTCTAATGCTTCAGTCTGTATTTGAGGGTTACTGGCATGATATCACAGAAAAATAATTATTACTGACTGATTTATTCATTAAAAAATTTATCAAAGTGTGAGATATGTATAAAGAATTCAAAGAAGTTTTAAAAAGTGTGTGATGATGTTAAAAACAAGATTCCTCAGAGGTAAACGGATTTGTTTGATGTGTTTTTTTTTTTGTTTGATATATTTTCTTTCTAGTTATTTTCTATGTAAATATAATTAATAATATATAATTATAGTTTGAGTCTTTCAAGAAGCAGATACTAAAATGGGATTAGATGTGCAAGAGGTTTAATGGGGGAGATGCCTGTGAAGGAGTAAGAGGAGGGGGCAGGAGTAGTCTGGGAGACCCTTCAGAACACAGTGCAAATGTGGTGTCTATGTAAGAAGGATGAGGGAATTGGGTAGAAAGAACCTCAGACAGCAGAAACATCTGAGAAAAGTGTCAGCCAGGCCAGTAGGTAGTCCTTCAGCAAAAGTTGCCCATTGTAGGAATCCCATGTCTGGTAGGAATGGCCTGATTCTGGAATTCCCATGGTGCTCAGTCATTGACCAGGAAGAGACTGGGGGACGTGTAGCCTCAACATGAACACTGATGGATCGAAAGATGCAGCAGCTGAATGCTGTCAGTCAGCTGTGCTTCCCATGGCAGGATCTCTAGAAGGAAGATCTGAGTGGAGCATTTTCAGGGCTGCCGCATGGACATATGTATCACTTTACTCAGTGGGATCATAGTATATGCCGTATACTTATACAACTTGTTTTTGGTATTTGAAAATTCATTATGAAATACTTTTATAATTTTCCTGTATGTTGAATAGTATTCAATTGTGTGTCTCCAGCACAATTTATACATCTAATTCAATATCTGAATTACTTATTTAAGAAATGCTTTATATTGATTGTGTGAACTGATATGGTATTATAATATGTGATATTGATTCATGGTGTGTTTTTAAAATAATAGTAGAATAGCTGCATATTTTGTCATTAAACATCCTCAGACGTATTATGTGTGCAGTGTGCCCCTCAAACTTACAATGAGATAAGGTGAAAGCCTTTCATGCCTGGGCTAGTCTGTAATACTTGGACATAAATTACTCCCTGAGAAAAGGGTATTAGTAGTTGTTTAAAGAAGAATCTTCTGTTATGTTCTTACTCTGTAATTTTTATATAGCTTTAATTTAATAGGATAAAATTACTGGGAGTGTTACTGTTTTAGCTAGATAGAAATTTTCATTTTATTCTTTGCACACCTTTAATAAGATACTGTCTGAATAATTCTATCTCTTGGTATTAATATGAAAGAATAGAATCACTGTAGGATTATTGAAGCAATAAGAAATTTGTGGTGATTATTGAGAGCTTCTGAAAACATTTACATGTAAGAAGACTTTGATTAAAGTAATTTTGGTAAGTTTAGGTTCCAACATCTAATTTTGTGAGGAAATGATATTTTTGAGGTGTTCTGTGGCCCATCTGCTTTTAAAAGTATAAAAATATAAAATAAACCCCAAAAACTAAAAAAAAGAAAAAAAGAAGAATTTCTGGACTTGTCTATTATTTTAGTATAATTTAAGCTCCTGGATTTTTAGCTAAAATGTGTGAGGTAAGGTGAACTCTTAGGAACCATAGGTACGATGAACTACAGATTCATGATTTCTATGTTTCTATGTGAATTTCTTGCCTCTGGAATAAATTAAATTGGATCATTAATTGTTTTAAAAACATTTTATCCTTTGTACTGTACCCCAAAACTAAAACTTTGATTTTAAATAGAATTGCATTTATTTTGTGATAAAATCTCTTGAAATTAAGAAAGTAAATTAGGCTAAATAATCTTAAAATATAAAAGCATCCTTATTAGTAAATGTATTAAGTGAAAAGAGGAAATAGAAATGTGTAGAATTATCATATTTTTTATAATACATTAGGCCATGTTTATATTGATATCATGTATGAATTCAATTAAAGCTGGATATTTCAGTTATTCAAATGATTTTTAGGAAATGTTTTGAGGGAAATAAAGTTGATGTTGAGGGAAGAAAAATAATAGAATGATTAATATGAATATACTTTAAAACAAATTTATATTTCAACTAATACATATAAATTATTCTATTTTATAATAGACAAGGCCAGAAATCCTCTTTTTCAATTTATGTTTTTATATTTTTACAAGCAGATGGGCTATAGCATATCTAAACAATATCTTTGTTTCTTTACGACAAGGCCAGAAATCCTCTTTTTCAATTTATGTTTTTATATTTTTATATTTTTACAAGCAGATGGGCTATAGCATATCTAAACAATATCTTTGTTTCTTTACAAAATTGGGTGATGGAATAAAACTATCATAATTTAAGCATGGGATCTTTTTATCTTTGGTTTTAATGTTTATCTGATGTAATTTCAAACTGTTTCACCTGATCCTGGGGTAACATCAAGCTAAACTCAATTGCTAAGGGCTCACTTTTGTCTCTTCAGAATCCTCTCTTCACCGTGTTTTGAGCTATTTTTATAGTTGTTTTTAAGATAAGAGCAATTGCAGTTTCCTAGGATTGTAGAAATTTTTGAGATCATGAGACACATGAGATACCATAAAATTTCTTTTAATGTTAGTTCTGAAATTAGGCAAGGACTTAAAGAAAGGAATTGAGCTTCCTAAGATTTTAACTTGATGGTAGGCACTTAAATGTCTGTTAAATGAACAAAACTAATTATTAATCTGTATATAAGAAGATACATGTAGCTCATAATTGTTTAAACTTTGGGAAGGTACCTCATAAAAACATTAAGAGATAGTTTTTAATGATTTTACATTTCATTCATTAGTCTTTTAAACAAATATATTTTAATGCTAACTGTATCCAGGTATGGTTCTGAGTGTTAATGTACAGTAAAAAGCAGACAGACAAAAATCACTGCCTGTGTGGAGCACATACTCCTATCTGGAGAGGTAGACAATAGGTAAGTAAGCAAATAGGTTAGCAAGGGCAAGGAAATGGGCATGTGGGGTGTGAGTTTGGGGAGTTGTGCTCAACAAAGTGATGAGGTGGGAGGACAAAACAATTTGATATAATAGAGAGGGATCTGGAAGTCTCTATCAGGAGGTGAAATCTGAAATAAGACTTGAAAAACAAAAAGGATCCAGTGATGCAGAAATGCAGGAGCGGAGGTTTCCTGGAGAGGCAAGAGTCAATAAAAAGGCCCTAAGGTACTAATAAGCTTGGTATGGTCGGTAAAGAGAGAAAAGGGGCTAATGTGGTCGAAACAGCACAAGCAAGGAGGATTAACTGCTGTTAAGATCAGAGAAGTAGGGCTTTGGCAAATGGATATAATTTGTTTAGATTTAAATCTAAGTGTAATGATAATTATTTCAAAGACTACATGAGAGGATGATAAAAATATTTTTAAAAAACCTTTCAAAATAGTAAGTTATTAAAAAACAAAACAAAACAACCCTCTCTTTAATATGCAGAAGAGATTGTGGAGGGAAAGGAATGGGAGCAGGGAGTCCAATTGTAGATATTTGACTTGTCCTGGCGAGAGATGATGGTTATTAAGAATTGGACCATATCTGTGAAGACGTTTTAATAGGAAAGTGAGGTGTTCTACCAATGTAAGTGAATTTTTCATATAAATTCACTAAAGTGTATCCCCTAAGGAAACATTTGATGTTGTAACTTGTTCTGGTGCAGTTCATAAGGAGTATTCATTTTTATTTATTAATTTTTTATTTAATCTATCTACTTTTTATTGTGACATGGTTGATTGTGCATATCTGTGGGGTACAAAGTTGAATATCATTACCTATGTGCAATATGTGATGCTCAAATCAGGATAATTAGTATATTCAGGTTGATTGTGCATATCTGTGGGGTACAAAGTTAAATATCATTACCTATGTGCAATATGTGATGCTCAAACCAGGATAATTAGTATATTCAACATTATAAAGTGTAGTCATTTTCCATGGCCCTTTACCAATTCCTCCCTTAGCCCCTCTCCCCCTCCCTCTTTACAACCTCTGGTAGACTCAGTTCTATTTTCTCCTTTTGAACGTTCAATGTATTATTGTGATTGTTGTACCTTTCTTCCTTTTTAAAAAAAAAAATTATTATTATTATTATTTTTTGCCTCCCACTTATGAGTGAGGACATGTGGTATTTCTCTTTCCATGCCTCGCTTATTTCACTTAACATGATTTTCTCTAAGTTCATCCATGTTGCTGTGAATGGCAGTATTTTATTCTTTTTTATGGCAGAGTAGTATTCCATTGTGTAGATATACCACATTTTCCTTATCCAATTGTCTGATGATGGAAAATTAGGTTGGTTCCAACACTTGGCTATTGTAAATAGAGCTTCAGTCAACATGGGACTATAGGTATCCCTTTGACATGATTTCCATTCCTTTGGGTGTATACTTAGCAGTGGAATTGCTGGAATGTATGACAGTTCTATCTGTAATTGTTTGAGGAACCTCCATACCATTTTCCATAATGGCTGCATTCATTTTTCTTTTTTTTTTTTTGTCCTTTTTGAGACCGGCCACACCGCGCTCAGCCAGTGAGTGCTGTGAGCGCACTGGTCATCCGTATATAGGATCCGAACCCGCGGCGGGAGCGCTGCTGTGCTCCCAGCGCCGCACTCTCCCGAGTGCTCCAGGGGCTTGGCCCTGCATTCATTTTTAAATGCAGGAAGTTAAATGATTCAGGAAAAAACAAAGATAATTATGATAATACATCCAAAATAGGGACTCGAAATTCATAGTAAATACTTTGGAGGAAAAAAGAATGTTTGGAAATTTATCTGAAAAAAATTGAGTAAAATATAAATTTATTTTGCAACTACATGCCAATACAGGGAATGAGTAAAGAATGCTTGTGTTGATTTAGGGAAGCAATTTTTTAGACATAATGAATAGTAGAAGATACAACAGCTTTCAATTCACACTTGACTTCTAGAGCACCATAATAAAGACTTCTTATAAAAATACATTGTGGATTTCATCGGTTTCCTCAAGGTCATAATCTGTGATATCACAAATATGCTATTTTGTTTTACAACTTCTACACCTATTCTTGTCAGTATTCTATTTTTCCATCATTAACTGGTCTGTGTCCTTCAATCCTAATTTTTCAATGACTTTGAATATGTTTTGAGCAGTTTTCTAGTTTCACTTTCATGAATTTAGTGAAATCCTGCAATTTTTATGTGCTTGTCAATTTCGTAGTGGAATTTATTGCATTGTGTATGCATTGCATTTTTGGTTGTTTACAGTAAAACCCTGACTCCCGAAGTCATTGACTTCCCATTGATTTCTGGGGAGTCATTTTAGTATTAACTGGAGTGAGAACTTTTATTGAGTATTAATTTTATAAAATTTAGTTTATTGCAGAATATTTTCAGGTTAGGATCATTTTTGTCACCCTCCAACCCACAACATGAACTAACAAGAATAGAACTAAAAAGAACCACCTTAATATTGTGATAATTTCCTATTTACTGGAATGCTTTTTGTAGGTTTTTTTTTTTCTTGTATATTTCTAAACTTTGTTTTTCTCCATCTAGTGTCATCTACTATCCTATTCAATGTCTACATAGCTGTCCAGCACACTTTTTGTTTTTTAAATTCTGGTTTGGGTGGTGTTTTGGATGCTTGAATTTGCCGGAATACTTTTAGACAATTGCACACTTGTAACATTTATATCTCGCTATCTGAGCATTTAATATTCCGTTCCAGAATATTAAGGTTATCTTGATCCTTATTAATTGATGTTTTTTTCTTTCTTTTTCCTCTAAGTTCATATATTAATTCAGAATTTATTCATTCACAAGAAGAAGTCCCCTTAATATTAAATTCCAGATTATATTGTCCCACTAAACATAACCCATTTTCCTTTTCTGATTTCCCTTGTCTATCCATTTTAAGTAGAGGGTATAATTTTTCTTCCTTCTTCATAAACTATGAGAATACCTTAAAAATATCAGCTAGTAAGGAATATTCTTGTATCTCAGACAGCTTGTGTATTATAATCTTTAACTTTGTGAGATATAGATCTTTATAGAGCTTGTGCTGACTGGTAGAGAATATGAACTACGTATGATCTCTTACTTGACCATTTTTTAGTTCTTAAAGTAATTACAACTGCCTATATTGCCAGGGGAAAAAATATAATTAATTTTATCTTTCCTATTCTAAACTATTGAATGAATTTCAAGTTGGATCTTTGTAGCAAAAATCTACTTTAAAGTTTATTTTAACATTTAAAATAATACACATTTACATATAATACATATATTTATATACCAAAGTTAGATGACAATAATGATTTATCAGGAATTAACAAAGTAACCTGATGAGTTTGTGGTGTATGATAAAATTTCAGCAATTGCACTGCTGTGTATACACCCAAAGGAACGGAAATCATCATGTCAAAGGGATACGTGTACTTCCATGTTGACTGAAGCTCTATTTACAATAGCAAAGTGTTGGAACCAATCTAAATGTCCATCGTCCGATGACTGGATGAGGAAAATGTGGTATATCTACACAATGGAATACTACTGTTCCATAAAAAAGAATGAAATACTGCCATTCGCAGCAACATGGATGAACTTAGAGAAAATCCTGTTAAGCGAAGTAAGCCAGGCATGGAAAGAGAAATACCACATGTCCTCACTCATAAGTGGGAGCCAAAAAATAAGCAAAGAAAGAAAGAGAGAGAGGAGGGTGAGGGAGAGAGAGAGAGAGAGAGAGAGAGAGAGAGAGAGAGAGAGAGAGAGAGAGCAATCAGAATAATATGTTGCAGTTTTAAAGGAGAGAACAAAATTGAGGTTACCAGAGATGGGAATGAGGAAGGGTGAGAGGGGATAAGGGAGGAATTGGTAAAGGGCCAAAAAAATGACTATACTGTATAATGTTCAATATACTAATCATCCTGATTTGAGCATCACATATTGCACATAGGTAATGATATTCAACTCTGTAACCCACAGATATATACAGTCAACTGTGTTGCAATAAAAAATAAAAAAAATAAAAATTTCACTGGTGTAAAATGAGGGTTGGTTAAACTTATTTTTTTCTTGAATAAAAAGATATAGAAACTAAAATAAGTGCTTATTACATGGTATGTAAAAAGCTTTTTAGAGACATTTCTGTCCATATTGCTATATTTTAAAAAATGCCATTGAAAGAAGCTATAAGAAATTACAATAAAATCATCTATATTCTACTGTTAGATTATGTCTAGTGCTATTACAAAATCAAATGTATCATTCTGAATGTAATGAGGAGGGGATACTTCATACTTAAATGCTGAATGCAGCTGTTTTACTCTATGAAATATTAATTGCACGATCTTAAGGATAACAATCTCTTTTACAGTACAGGAGCTTTCTATAAGAGTAATAAATTGGTCATCATTGTTATTCATTTTCTTGATTGAATAGATACACAGAATAAAATGAACGGCCGTCTTCTGACAATCACATCCTAAGGCTCCGATTAAATAGTTCTATTATAATCTCACAGCATTTTTAGCCTTTTAAATACAGGACTAGTTCTGTTGTAGCCTTCAGCTATTTTGCAGCAATGTACTTAACTTGGTTGCCTGTTCAGCAGTACTGGATGTGGGGACCCTGGGATTTTCATATTCAGCTTTAAATTTATTTCACTTACAACCTTAGATAAATATTTAAAACTGCAATCTCCTGATAAAACATAGCTCTAATAAATATTGTAATTTTTATTATAGTGGAACTGAAAAGGATCACCAGTATTCTTCTTAAAATTCTAATATCTCAGGTTCTATGATTCCATGTAAAATATTAAAAAAGAATTTTAAGTTCTAAAACCAAATAACCTCCCCCTTCTCCCTCCCCCTCCTTCCTTCATCTCTCCCTCCCTTCCTCCTATCCTTCCTTCCTTCCTCCCTTTCTTCCTTCTTCACTTTCTTTTTAATTGTCAGAGAACTGAAATTGAATGTCACGTGGCTTAGAAAATTCATGAAATGTTTTCCTTTGTATTGTTCATAAATTGTTGTTGATTTCAAGTATGTATAGTATTTTTATCTATATATTTCAAAAACAGATTTTAAAATTGAAGTTTTTAATCTGAGAAAATATTTTCCTTACGAGGCTTTATTTTATGGATATTAATGAAGTTTTGATGCAAATTCATAAAGCCCAAGTTATATAGTTAATATAGCACAGCAAAATCAACTACCATATCGCAGTATGTCCCAACCATACATAGCTTTGCCATTCTGTTGGAAAACACATTCCAAAGTCATGCTCGAAACTCAAGGAAAATTCTTCCTGCCTTACAATCCAACCTAGCAGGAGTAGTGGTTTTCTGTACTGCACTAAGTCAGGGCAACCATAGTAAGACTCCCAGGCACATGAAATACACAAAAGGGAAGGGAAGGAGGTTACAATCCAACCTAGCAGGAGTAGTGGTTTTCTGTACTGCACTGTCAGGGCAACCATAGTAAGACTCCCAGGCACATGAAATACACAAAAGGGAAGGGAAGGAGGCTGTGCATTCATCCATTCTTTCAGGTTGTTCGATCAACTGTGCTGTGATGGGAACAAGGGAGATGGATAAGATAGCTTTTCTGTCCTACTTAAGAGTAATGCAAATTAAAAACATCTGTAGGTGAATACTATGCATATGTGTTTCTGACACGTTGAATTCAATGAATCCAGGCCTTCAGCATCATTTTGTGTCCAAAGTCCCCTCTCTGTCCCACACCCCAGTCCTATGCAAAAGAAAGAGTTTGTCTTGGAGTAGTGCTCTACTCAAACTTAAAGAAATGACTTGGGTAAGGGCACATGAGGCTTCTCTTCAGTTTGGTAGATTCATGTCATCAGGTGTGGAAGTTATGTTGGAAAAGGAATAGATAACTACCAGGGAGTTGTTGAGTACAGGCATATCATGGAGTCATTGTGTGTTCAGTTCCAGACCACCTCAATAAAGCAAATATTGTAATAGAGCCACATCAATTTTTTGTGTTTCCTGGTTCATATAAAAGTTATGTTTTCACTATAGTCTATTAAGTGTGCAATGACATTATGTTTGAAAAATATACATACCTTAATTGAAAATATTTTATTGCTAAATAATGCTAATGATCATCTGAGCCTTTAGTGCCTTGTAATCTTTTTGCTGGTGGAGGTCTTGCTTCCATGTTGATGGCTTCTGACTGATCAGGGTAATAATTTCTGAAGGTTGTTATGGCTGTAGCAATTTCTTAAAATAAGACAATGGAGTTTGCCACTTCAATTGACTCTTCCTTTCACAGAAGGCTTCCCTGTAGCATGCGAGGCTGTTTGAAAGCATTTTATTCACAGAAATTCTTTTAAAATTAGTGTCAAACCTCTCAAAACTTGCACCTGCTTTATTAGTTAAGTTGACGTAATACTCAAAATCCTTTATGTTCATTTCAACAATGTTCACAACATCTTTACCAGGAATAGATTCTATCTTAAGAAACTACTTTCTTTGCTCATCCATAAGAAGTCACATCTTAGCAACAATTCAGTCACATCTTCAGGTTCTACTTCTAATTCTCTAGCTATTTCCTTCTGCATTTACTTCTCTCACTGATGTCTTGAACTCCTCAAAGTCATCCATGAAGGTTGGATTCAATGTCATCCAAACTCCTTGTTAATGTTGATATTTTGGCTTCCTCTCACAAATCTTCAGTGTTCTTAATGGCTTCTAGAATGGAGAATCCTTTCCAGAAGGTTTTCAATTTACTTTGTTGTGAGGCTGCCACATGGAAAAGGAACCAGAATACCCAATCGAGAATTTAAAAGGGGGTTTTTATTGGCCGGCCGGCGACTGTTCCTCCAAGAAAGTCTTGGAAGGAAGCAGCCCTGAGTTTAAGTTTAAGGGGTCTTTTAAAGGCACATAGTCACACAGGAAAGAAATCATATAGTCACACACTTACAGTTATCATATAGTTACACACATACACACACACCCTTCTGGCGGGAGGAGGGGGTTTGGGGGGGCCTAGCGCAAGCCAATAACAGAAGCTGAAAGAAGCCAGTTAATCACTTAGGGATGGCAAAAACTTTCACAGGGTAGTTGCCTCCTTAGGTTGTCTAGATACATCTGGATACAGCTCTTGGTTTTATCAGTCAGGGACAACATAGGAGGGAAATAGCAAAGGCAGGAAGATTTTAAAATTTTTCTAAGTACCGGGCAATTTTTAGCCTTCAATTTTCATCACAGGTGTTGGGGGGCTTTCAAACAAGAACACTTTTCAAACAGTAAAAATGGCATAAGCTAAATCAATCTACCTCATCACAACTTTGCCCAGATCCATCAGAGGAATCACTATCTATGGAAGCTATGGCCTTACAAAATGTATTTCTTAAATAATAAAACTTGAAAGTCAAAATTACTCCTTGATTCACAGGCTGCAGAATGGATGTTGTGTTAGCAGGCATGAAAACAACATTAATTTTGTGCATATCCTTCAGTGATCTTGAGTGACGAGGTGTATTGTCAATGAGCAGTGATATTTTGAAAGGACTCTTTTTTCCTGCGCAGTAGGTCTCAACAGTGGGCTTAAAACATTCAGTAAATTACATTGTAAACAGATGTGCTGTCATCCAACCTTTGTTGTTTCATTTATAGGGCACAGGCAGTCGGTTTAGCATAATTCTTAAGGGCCTGAGAATTTTGGGTATGGAAATGAGTATTGGCTTCAACTTGAAGTCACCAGCTGCATTAGCCCCTAACAAGAAAGTCAGCCTGTCCTTGAAAGCTTTGAAGACAGGCATTGACTTCTCTACTCTGTCTATGAAAAACCTAGATGGCATGTTCTTTCAGTAGAGGGCTGTTTGATCTGCACTGAAAAGCTGTGGTTTAGTATAGCCACTTTCATTAATTATCTTAACTAGATCTGGATAACTTGCTGCAGCTTCTCCATCAGCACTTGCTGTTTTACCTTGCACTTTTATGTTATGGAGATAGCTTCTTTCCTTAAACCTCATAAACCAATCTCTGCTGGCTTTAGACTTTTCTTCTGTGAGTTCCTCGCCTCTTTCAGCCATCATAAAATTGAATGGAGTTAGGGCCTTGCTGTGGATTAGGCTTTGGCTTAAGGTAAAGTTGTGGCTGGTTTGATCTTCTATCCAGACCACTAAAACTTTCCCCATACATTGCCAGTCACGAAAAAAGACAAAAAGGAAAAAAAAAAAAATTTGCACTTGACCATCCTGGTCTCAGAATATTATAATTTCAGTATTTTCTAACATGAATTTTCTTAATTCTGTCTTTTATATTAAATCACACAATTACTGAATAAATTGGGTATTTCAAATTTCTAAATACATGCATTGAGTATGTCAAAAGGATAAGATCAATTTGGAAATAATTTTCTAAATTGGGATATCCTAATATTTTTTATTGATTGTTATTTATTGATGAGTCTTAGTGACAAAACCATTTTTTGTGTATGTCTCCTGGAATTTTTAATACTCTAGCAAGAAATGTCTTGAACAATGTTTTCTAACTCAAATTGCACCGAGAAGTTCTCTTGCATGAATTCAGAACTGAGGAAGAGGAGAAAGAGGAGAGAGTAATGGAGCTATTATTGAAAAATGGGGGTGATAATATATAGATCAAAGAAATGAAAAATTAATGTCTTTGATTGGTGGTTTGCAAATCATGTGTTTAATTGGGACATACCTTAATGGACCTCAGGTTTTTCTACGAGTAGATTTATACCTGTGAGAGTCCAGATAATGGTGGAAAATACACAGCATATAGGCTGCCAATTTTTCCTCCACTGCCCATGTCATACATTGCATTCTATAATGGGACTTTTTCCTGCTGAACATGGATAGATCTCACAAATATTCTCAGTACTTCAGTCCAAATAGATTCATAATTAATTTAAGTTGGACTTGAGATAAAACCTGTTTTCTATACTAGATAAACTAGTCATTTCTGAAGTGTATAAAACTTAGGTGAGTATAAAGACATATGGGTGCGTGTATTCTGCTGGATGTTCATATTCTGAAATTCTCTGGAAAAAAAATAGGCAGACTACATGCAAATAGTTTTTATCAGTGTCTTGTTGACATTAGAGAAGGATATAAAGAAGAGTATGGATCATATGCCCTTCTACCATGGTAGCTAATGTATGGAAGCTAAAGCGAAGGGCTTATGATATTAATCATATTCTGGAAGAAGTATCCACATAGCAAGGATGCAGAGTGAGGAATATCAGGTTTTCCAGGAAGGTGTTGGGGTCCCCAAGATGAGGTAAAGAAATGGAATAAGAAGTGCATGAAAGATCTAGCACAATACCTCTGGCATTTGCACAATGAAGGCAACTCTTAGCTAGACTCTTTTTCTGATTCTTGCTGCATTGTTTCCCATTAGTTTCATTGTGCAGAAGTAGCTGGGACGTGTCAGGACACACCAGATAGGAGATATGGTTCTTCATTTAACTATGTAATATCCAGACAGCCATACCTATCTACCTACTTACCTACCACTTCTAATAATTGGATGTGTAATCCATAGGCTATAAAAGGATAAAATGTTTTTAGCGCCTACCCTCTAGATGTGACTTATCCTTTGTAGTAGCTTTGACCTGTATTAATGTTTACTATAAATGAAAATTGTATGATATTTTAAAATGTGGGTATATGGCTTGTGAATGCCAGTTAAATATTAAAAACTCTTTGGACACTTTCTCTGCCAAGACAACCCAAGCAAAGAAACTAATATTTTCATGCTTTATAAGTGTCAAGGAATCTTGTTCTAAGTAAGTTTGTATCACAGAGAAGGACAAATACCCTCAGGGATACATGCTAATAAAATACAAAGTTAAGAGGCATGTGTTGGACAGCATGAAGAAAAAACAAATTCCAAGGAGTTGGTAAGAGGAAGATTACTAACTAGCCAGTCTTATTAAAGTGTTTCCATATCTGATTTCAAGAACCTGAGGACTGAAGGAGTAAAACTACTATTCCAAGTCTGATGGACAGAGTGTGATGATGAATCTTTTGGCCTCTAGAAAATATTCCCCTGGGCAAACCATGTGGCCACATCACAAGCCCATCCCTGCCTGCCTACCTCCTTCTCTCTTTTCCTCTGTTCTCTCCCTCCCTTTGTCTGTTCCTTCCTCCTTTCCATCCTTCCTTCCTTCTTCCTTCTATCCCTCTATCCCTCCATTTCCCTACTTTTTTTAATTGCAAGGACTCACTGAACCCAGCACTAAGCATTGTCACAGCTCTAGATAGCAGGGAGGAGAGGGAATTGGAAAACTGCTGTTTCTTCTTATATGACTGCTGGACCCTCAATAAATGGGCCTCTGTTTTAAGAGTTGAGGTCTATGGAACTTAATTGATTGGACTCAGACACAATAATCAAGAAAGTAGAAAGTGGAAATCAAGAGGCTATAAATCAGACCTAACCTAGGCCCTCAGTTATACATTCATATGAATTCTTCAACTATCCTCCTCTCTCATGCAAAGAGAGTGTTTCCTTGCCAAGTTAGAAAATTAGAATGAGAAAACCCACACTCTCCTGACATATGAGAATGTCTCTAACCCATTAATTTAAATATTTTATCACATTGGTTGATGAACCATTGGAACACTTCCAATAAAAGCTCTAGAGTCATGTTTCAGCCTAGGTTATTATCTCAGCAGTTCTATTTCTGTTGCTCTATAAATCATGTGGCCACATTATGCAGCCCAATGTCCATTCATATATAAAGTTGTTTAAAATTAAATAGGCCAACCCCCCCTGATATTTACTTATATTTCTACTATTTTCCAACTTGAAAAGTATTTTAAACACAATGTCTCATTTTGTTTACTAAACGAATCTAATCTTGTTGTAATATAGATGCTAAGAATTTATTGTGTATTTTATATATTCTTTTAACTGGTATTGATTTTGAGTTATATAGCTGCCCTCATGCACACCCAAGCCCAGGCAATGTTCTTTGTTAAACATTTGTTGAGAAAATACAGATAAAACTATAATCATACTTAGTAAAGCAGTTCATAGGAATGAATCACTGGCATTCTCAAGTCTATTTTTATCTGTTAGCTTTTGCATTATGGTGTTGGAAAGTCTGAAATCTGTGATTAGTAACCAGCCTTTCAAAATATATGTATAGATAGGTAAATGTTTTTTACATTTACAGTTACTTTATAATCCTGAACTTTTAGATTTGAACATAAGCTGAATTGTGTAACTAAGACAGCATTAGTTTATTCAGTGAAAAAAATCCAACTTGAATCACCATGGGGATACCCATGATTGACTTGCCTATTTGGCTGCATTTCACTCTCACACATTTTGATGGGATGAAAACACTATATTTTCTAAACTGAATTTTCAAAAAGGCACTAAGGATGACTGAGCAAAGCATTCTGTTGTCAGTAATGCTGTGCTGAGATACCAGTGTGTGAAATCTACATTTATGTCTGCAATTTTGGAGAACTAAGAACCATATGGTATCTTGGTTTTATACTTCCTGAATCAGCTTAATTGCATCTGCATACCAATTAGACTTGAATAAATATGTTTGAATGCTTTTTAGTTGTTGATACTGTCTTATACAGCTTTCACCCAGCTTCAGTAAAAGCATTTTTAACTGTGCTTCATTTATAAATGGGTTATCATTTTATATTAATACACATTATATGCCATGTTATTTCTTTCTCTTTGAACTAAGTTAAATTATATATATTTATATATATTATATATATACATATATTATAAACGTATATGTATTTTGTTATTGTTGCTATTAATTTCTGTAGTGCAATCTAGAATATGGATGAGGTTTTACCTTGTTGGCATTAGTGTTTTTAAAGCATTTTGAGTGGTTAAATAAATATAAATGTAAATATATTACTGATAGCTGAGATTTATGCACATTGAAATAATTGATGTTTCAGATGCTCATCTTATCTTACCCAAATTACTGTGTCAGTAGAGCTCAGTTACAAATCTCTAAATATTATGGGTTAACAAACTTACATACCATGTCCTCATTAGATTACTGTAGAAGCTGCACTCCTTATGAGCTTCTTGGATATGATTCTTTAAAAGTAGCTGCATAATTCATGGAGGAGACCTTCATAGGTCAACATATTTTCACAAGAGTCAGATTAAGGACCATTACTCTGTTCAATCCACTCTTAGATCCTATTGATGTTGATAAGAGTTTTCTATCTAGAATAAAGGGATAGGTGAACGCTAAGTAATCAAAGTTACATCAAAGCATTTGGTATAAGGAAAAATGATTGTCCTATGGCATTACTGTAGGGTTGCTTTCTCCTGCTTTGAAAATAAATAGCTTTGCTTTACTTGGATATTTATTTCCCATATATTTCTTCCCTGCAATCTACTGTATGGAAATGTGGGGGACTGTTATTTAGCAATAACATGTTATTCTACTTACTTTATCTTTTAAGTAAACTTAATGAATCATCTTTCTCATAGAAACCCTAATACTTCATGATTTAAAAGTATCTCATCATTGGTGTGGCTTTAGAATCAGATTCCATTGCACTGCTTTGAATGATTATATGACATTACATACTACTAAATACTGTATTAAATAAAATTTACAATATTCAAGTGAAATACATTTCATCTTTGATTGTACTTTTCTTATATTTTGCAATTTTATTGTTTGGAAAAGGAAATGAAGCAGACTTTATGATTTCACTTAAATTGATAATTAAATTTAAATAAAGCAGAAAAGTAATTAGTTTGTCTCATTAAAAATAATTTGTAGAGGGCCGAGCCCGTGGAGCACTTGGGAGAGTGCGGCGCTGGGAGCGCAGCAGCACTCCCGCCACAGGTTCGGATCCTATATAGGGATGGCTGGTGCGCTCACTGGCTGAGCACGGTGCGGCCAGTCTCAAAAAGGACAAAAAAAAAAAAAAAAAAAAAAAAAAAAATTCGTAGAATTCTTTGGATACTGTGTGTCACTTATAAAATTTTCTTGATGGATGCTTTCTTTATTAAAAAACTTTTTTCTAGTGGTGAAGTTTAACCTATAAATAAAGAGAAGTAATTAGTAATTGCAATTAAAAAGCATATGGTTTCTCATGCAGGGTGAAATTTTGAACTTTAATTTATATTATGTGAGCATTTATTATAGAGGTATTTCTTGAAACATTGACAGGGCTTGTGTTGCTTCAGAGAAAAATTCATACTCATGACATTCAAAGATAGTTTCACTCTAATCTCAAATCTAATTCTTTTATCTCGTTCTGATCTTACTCCTTTGCACCTTATGTTTTAGCCACTATAAGCTAGTATAATATATAATACCCAAATCCTGTATGCACTTAGGCAGTGTTTTGTTGATACACCCATTTATGGTTATCAAAGTGTGGTCCAGCACCAGCAGCATCAACACTGTCTGGGAACCTGTTAGAAATATAAGACCTAACATCTAAGCTTCATTGTATCAGAAACTGTGGTAATGAGATCCATCAATATCTGTGTTAAGCCTTTCAGGTAATTCTTATGCATACTAAAAATTTGAGAATCATACTTAAAAATATGGATGAATTAAAGTGTTAAACATAAAAATGAACCCACATGTTCAAGGAAATAATAGGTGAATGTTTACCTTATCTTAGAAAAGACAGAACTTTCAAAGATAAGACATTGAAAAAATAAGAGATGTGAATGATATTTCAGATTACATAAAAATTAAACACTCAAAAAGTTAAAATATCAAAAATGAAATAGGAAAATTTTAAAATAAATATAAAATGCTATATCCTTAATATATAAATAAAATGAACAAATCAATATGGAAAAAAAAGAAACTCCCAAAAGAAAAAAAAGAAACTCCCAAAGAAAAAGAATATTGAAAGACAGTTTTCTTCTCTGTATGGCTCTTTACTGTACTTTTTTAATTACCTCAATTTTACTTTTTAAATTACATTTTAATAAGAAATATTGTGAAAGACTTTACGTCAAGACTATTAATTTGCCTAGTTCATCATCAAATGAAAAGGGGAATACATTTTTCATAAAGTGCACACTATTATAAGCAGCACCTACATTTTCCAAGGCTCATGTCTGGAAAAGGGACGAAAATAAAGGAATTACTTGGACCAAGGGAAAATTTGCATGCATTTTACGGTGGGATAGAAAGAACTCTCCTTGTGAGTTAGAAATCATCTTTCTAGTTCTTGTTCTGCTGTTAACTAGCAAGTAATCACCTCATGTTAGCCTTCAAGTTCCTCCTTGGTTAGCTTAGATCAGTCGTTTTCAGTCTTTAGCATGCATCAGTGCTTCAGAATCACCTGGGAGTGTAGGTAGTCCATAGATTGCTGGGCGCAAAACACTCAGAGCTTATGATTTAGTATTTCTGGGGATGTGGCCCCAAAATTTGCATTTATAATGATTTCCCAAATGAAGCTGATGCTGCTGGACAGAGGACCACATTTAGATAACCACTGTCTTAGGTGGTCATCAGTTAGGTCCAGTGCTTTATAGCTCTTGCATTCCATAGACTAACAACAACTAGATAGGCAGACAGAGAAAAGGGAAGGGCACCCTTAGTCTCCTGCTGGAAACAGAATAGACTTCTCATTGGATGTGTATTGAATAAATGAACTCTTCAGTTCTTTAAAACCTCAAAAAACATTATGAAAACTGTTTTGTCTTAGATCTCATGCCTTAGTTAGCTCCTTCATTGCGAGTTTCCTTCTCCACTCTGTATCTTTTCTTCTCAGAACTAGAATTGCATTTATAGTCAATACCAGAGTATCATTCACATTTGGCCTTTGTTTCCACTTATTAATCAATTGGATTATAAACTTCTTAAGGGCAGGCAGCAAATCTATATTTATTTTGCATTTTCTTTTATGCTTAATACAAATGCCCCCTTTATTAGTAGATTTTTAATAAAGTTTGTTGTCACTTACTTGTAAACAGATTTATGTTCTCTGGAAATGTCTTATGTCTGTGTCACTAATCTTTGGAAACTTTACCTTGTGACCTGCCTTCATGACTTGATTTCTTAAATTGCTGCAGAGAGGTCCTTTTACTCTGTCTACATGCCTTCAAGTGAGTTACTCATTGCAGAATAGGAGAGAGATATCTTGAGGAAAAATAATGTAGTGTGAATACATTTGCCTCTGGTCACTGTAGCCATAGTGTGTTGCTGTAATAATTTACTAAATGGTACCTTGGTGGCCTGAATGAGTTTATAGGCTTTAGAACAGCTGCATTTATTACCAAGAAGAGATTTATATGTAGAACCTTGGTCCAGCTAGAAGCAGTGTAGCTAACGGGTTGAAATCTAAAACATCACTTGGGGTTCATTAATAAAAATTCCAGAAACGGAGGTAGCCTCAAATAGAGGCATTTAATTCTGTCAAATTATTTAGGTATGAAATGTATTAGTTACTTTTATAATGATATAGTATAAGATTGCTATTTTTAGTAGCAAATGATTGAAACTACTACATGTTTTACAATAGGGGAAACCTTAAGTAATTTATGGTAAATCCCTATAAGAAATATTTTCCAACTGTTACAACTTTTATGAGTTGATAATATGTGAAGAGTTGCTGAGAGAGATAGAACATTGTATATGTACTTTATTTCAATAATGTAAAAATTATTTAAAAAGATACAGGCACTGCTCACTGCTTTGCATTATTTACTATGTTACCTGAGACACATGAGAGTTAAGCACCACAGAACCCTGCCAAGTGGAGACACAGTTCCCATATGAACGTTTCAGTTAACATGGTGCCCTGCGAATTTAAGGATTCTGCGTTTAAAAATAAACTAACATAATACATTGATAAGATTCTCATTTTCTTGATTGTGTTTTCCCGTATGCTTCATTTTCCCCAAATTTTCTAACTTTGAGAATAGAAATTATTCTCAAATGATATTGAATGATATTTCAGATTACATAAAAATTAAACACTCAAAAATGATTTTTTTTTAGTTAGTCTATGGAATGCAACACTTTGCTTTGGAAATGAAGAAGACATTTCCTATTAAAGTATATTTTGTACTGAAAATACCGAGAAATTTTGGATACTTTTATTTTGTTCATGCTTTCTAGGACAATACTTTCAGCATTTTTTTTTTACTAAAGTAACTTTGGAAATCTGTATAATCCCTAGAACACATAAAAGTTAACCACTAACAAGTTTACCATCAGCTTAAATATGGCAAAGGATGTGTTTTTCTGGCATGTTATATATCCTATATGTGCTTTAAATATATTTTCTTTAATACTGTCAGGCTGCATATTTAGCTCATTTAAGGAAAATATATGTAAACATGTATCATTATAATCTAATTAGCAAAAACAATCCTCATTGTCAAACCAATCATCCAATGATGATTCTTTTGTGCACGAAAAGGTTTTAAAGTATCAAATAAATCTGTTAATGCGCCATGTCAACATTCCCACTTTCTCACTTTGGAATCTAAGAGAGAGAGGAGGAGGGAAGAAGGAGGGAGGAAGGGAGAGAATGACTTGCCAGAATTTTGTCTCTGTGAAACAAAGCATCTCCAACCTCCAATATTTCTTTAGGAAACACTCAAAGAACTCCTAAGTAATTAATCCTTTGATTGATGTCCTGGAGGTTGTTAGAGACTGAACAATCCAACCTTGAAAGATTCAGAATAGATTTGCCTTTTTTTTGTAAAGCTGGAGACTGAAAAGTAACATGAGGGAGATGAACTGACAAAGCTCAGAAGCTTCTTGGGCAAGGAATTTGCATGGAAAATCACAAATGGAAATTGAGGACTGAGAAATTAATTCTTTTAAAGGTATCCATGCAGAGTGATATAATTCAAAATTGTGTAACATCAGCAAGGCCTAGATTCAAATCTTAGCTTTACCTCTCTGACTCCAAATTTGCTTATTTATCTGATAAAAATAATTATAGATATCTAAAAAGTTGTTAGGAGGATTAACTGGGATAACTGTCATACTCATTAAATATGAGGTCACCTCTTCCAGTGAATTTGTGACTAAGTTCCAAAATAAATAAATAAATAAATAAAAACACAAAAGGAAATGAGAAAGCTGATGATGTAAATGTAGTTCCTTAAAAAATAAATTTTATTACAAAGCTTTAAAAAATGGAGACAATATTCAATTATAAAGATATATCAGATGCTTACAGAGTAACAGTGTTTTTGTTTGAAATAACATGTCTCTAGCAGTGAGAGTCTCTGCTTTTATTTGATTGGATTAGATTTAATTTCATTATCAGGAAGACTGTGTTCTATAAATGTTAGTGCAGCTGCTATTTGTATGTCTTTGAATGAAGTACTTAACCAACCTGGGTTTCCATTTCTTCATCCTCAAAAAGAAGTCCACTTTCCATACATAAAATTCTGAGTAGTTGTTCACCAAGGCAGAACTTAAGTGCTCCAAAATGCGAAATCTCCATCTGGTGGCAGCTCAAGTTTGGCGCGTCACCCTTGCTATTAGGTATAGCTAAAGTGGCCCATTTGTCAGATACACAGGTCCTATTCTTATGAACGCTTTGTTACCAACTATTCTATCAAATTAATAATATATTATATCAAACTAACTCAGTATAAACTCGAGTTCAATTAGTAATTCCTTTTAGTGGTCTTTGATGCAGGCTCATAGTCTGACAAGAAGACAATTTATTGCATTTATTAACTAAGTTTAAGGTTTTTTTTTTTTAAAAAGGAAAGAGATAAGCTGAATTTATTATATCTCCTTTATTATAATCTATGTTATGTAATTCCTCCTAAAAATGAATAAATTTTAAAGTCAAAAAAGAACATAGATAATAAAATATGCTTTAATATATTTAATAAAATCTACTTTAAGATGATGTACAGTGAATCTATTAATGATTGGTGTAATATTGGGCATTTTTGCCAATTTGAAAACTTATCTCTATATAACCTGAAATAATTTTAATTTATACTATATTATATCACAGTATTTTATTATTAAAAATATGTTAAGCATCAGATATGCCTTTCTTTCTAGGTTCTAAAAATTATATACTTGCCCTAATTCACAAATTACAAATTACAATATTAAATAATACGAGAAATGTAAGGAAATATGCATATGATTTGGTCAAGCTCATTGACCATATAAGCAAGTACAACATAATGGAAAGAAGAAAACTTGTCATCATATTTCTAATTTTATCATGTAGCAAATAGACTGCATTCTCAGATGTGCTTTTACTCTCTTGCTATCTTTTCTGCTCTTTTTTTTCCTCTTTTTTTCTAAAATATATTGCATCTGTGTGTTTGTGGAAATAGCCTGTAGAACATTATTTTTACCTTCCTATCTATCAACTTTGCCCAATCTAGTTTGCAAACTTTAACAGTAGTTTGTTCTATTAACTTTGAACTAGAAAAAATGATATTCAGATACATGTGTGTGAGTGTATATGTGTGTGTATGTATGTATGTATGCATGTGTGTGTGTGTATCCTAAATTTCACAGGCTTTATGCACGTGTTTTAATAAACTAGAGGAACTCATGGAATTAATCTAATCACTTCTATGGTTTTATGAATGGGAAAACAGAATCCAAGAGAAATGATATCTAAACTTATATTATGGAACAATGTTGTTGATGATTGTAATCATATGTTGAGTTCAAAAACAACACTTAAAAAAAAGACAAATATAAGATTCTGTTTTTAAAATTATTCTGACAGAATTGGTACTCAAGGCCAATGTTTGACTGAATGGAAAGTAGTATATTCTTTAATATGTCTCAGTCAGCATTATAAAGGAGACAACTATAACAGTATTTGTAACAAAACCAAGGCTGGAATGATTTGTGGGTATACTCATTTCTTTTTTTTTTCCTTTCACCAGCCCAATGCTGAGTTTTAATGATATTGATCTAACATTTGCATTTGAACTGGAGCATATGTTGAAAATGTTGGATTCCATATTATTACCTATGCTGATTTGTATTGTCATGTCTCTGGATTACTGACTATATGCACATAGACACACATAAGTATAAATGTAGCTACCTTTTTATTCAACCTCTAACATGTATTTTAATTTGTATTTAAATTTATTTTCCCAGGTTTTTGTGTCATCCTATATTGACATAGGTTAGTTTTTTCCTTTGTCTGATTTATATTTGTCTGTGACCATTAGGTATTCTACGGAATATATTAAATAAAATAAGAAATAAAATGATAGATATATACAGCTTATAATTAGAATAAAATATGCTCCATCTTTGTACATCTTTTGCACTAATGTGTTTCCTACATAGTAATACAGTTTACTTAAGACATACATGTTCATTGTATTGTTTCAAAAACAAGGAGAAGAAATATTTAGAAAATAAATAACAAATATGACAATATTTGTGAATCTGAATTCCTTTAAAAATATAAGTCCCTATACACATTTATAAGTGAAAAACTAAAAAAAATTTATATTTACTATTCTAATTATTGTTTCAAACTTTCAAGTTAGGAGTTGGAGTCTTTTAAGTCAAAGAGCAGTATAATTTTATCAGACACTAATTGTTGCTTAAAAAACAAAGATTGAATTTGCAATATATTTGAATAGTTATTTTTCATCTGAGAACTTTGTGATATTTTTGATAATTAAATGCTAATTCATCTTTAAATTGGTTTTGAAAGTTAAAATAAAAATTGACTCTATTGTCAAAAAGGAAGATCTTCTGCACCCTCTGCTGATATGTAAATGCAACTGCAGGTTGTTTATTATAAAACTTGATCCTTTATTTTTAGTAAAGAAAATAAAAAGGCAAATCCAGTCACTTTAATATTTAGTAAACAAATGGGACATTACATACGTCTAAAAAGGGCATGAATTTTGGGTATACTGTTGACTTAAAAAATAAATTAACCAAAACATAACTGACATGTCTGGTTACTTTACTAGCCTTGAAAGGAAGTTATGCTGGCAACAATTTATTATTAATGAGAACTGGTCATAATGCCACATACTTATGAATTATCATGTAACTCAAATTTATTAGCCAATCTAAATAAAATAATCTAGCTTTTAAAATCTTTAAAATATTTTGCAAAACCTAGAGTGGGTCATTTGTGTCTGACTTGTCACTGACAATATTTTAGATGAATTATTATGTGGTAAAAAAAAAGTGACTTTTTTTTTGTCTTTTTTCGTGTCCGGCAACGGATCGCAACCCTCAGTGTCGCGCCCGTACTGGACCGGGACCGGCAACGGGATCGCAAACCTCGATGTTCCGCCCGCACCTCGCTCAGCCAGCGAGCGGGAACCGGTCTGTATGTGGGATCCGAACCCTCGGCGGGAGCGCCACCGCGCTCCTAAGCAGCGCACTGTAGCAGTGTGCCACCGGGCCGGCCCTAAAAGTGACTTTTTTTAAGAGGAAAGAAATAGCTTTCATTAATGAGACTAAACAGAATTTGAGCTGTTAGAAAAGTAAATTTCAATTTATGGACAGGTACGATTTGGACTGAAAGTCATATAAAATATTAATTTTAGTGTTAAAAACGTTGTTTAAAGAAAAATACAAAGTATTTATATTATTTTAAGTATTTGTAGCACTTTCATATGATTTATTTATTTAAATATATTAAATATATAAAAATCTTGAGGAGATTATTAAAACACTAGGAATTGTTGTTTGTATTTTGTCATACTTGGTCAAACTATTTTTAGAAAAAGCATTTTCCCACAGGCCCATTTTTCTCTTCCTTCCCAGAGGCAACCACTGTTATTAATTTTTGTGTATCCTCCAAGTTACTTTTGACATATTTTCATGCATATGTCCGTATCCTTCCACATTATGTAATTTTTTGATATGCTATATATTTTTCTACTTCCTTAATTTGGTTTTTTAAAATTCATTCTCATTGATAAAACTTTCTATCGCATATAACACTAATGTCCCCATCAACCCCCAATACAAAGGTTATGTTTAAGGATAACCACTGTTAACACTTTGAAGTGATCCTTCCAGATATTTTCCTATGTATTTACACATATATGAGTCTACACAATATTTAGTATTATTTTATATACATATTATTTTCATAATACATTTATAATTGACATAAAATATATATAGCATATCGTTCAGCAATTTCATTTTATTAATTGAGCACCCATCATGTGCTACTAGTGTTCTAAGTGCTTTATTGCATTTACTCATTTGCTTCCCATAAAAATCTTTTAAGACAAATGCTACTCTTATGCCCGTGAAGAAATTTAGGCTCAGGAAGGTTAAGTAACTTATTTAAGCCACTCTAAAGTCACTCTTATGTCAGCTCTTTAGTGTGGTGCTGAATTCAAACCCAGCTATTCTTGCATCAGAGTTTGCATTCTTAAGTTATGTATTCACTATGTGTAAACATCGGAACATAATCTAATAAACTATGGCATTCTTTAAACACAAATGTAGTCTTATTACTTACCTAAGAATGGGTCATATGTAAATATGACATTTGTACTTCTTTTTTCACTGCTAACTTCTTTCTAATCTCTGGCTAAAACCCATTCTTCCTCTTTTTATTTCTCTTCTCTCTCTTTTGTCTTTTCTGGTCATTAAGGAACTAAGATCATATCTGGCTGGGTGTCAAGATTACATGCTTTTCTAAATATATACCATGGCCCTTGTCTTTCCATTAATTCAGACAAGGAACTCCTCATCTGCCTCCCTAGATCCTGCCAGAATAATTTATTCGAAATGTATTCTACTTTCCTATTGTAACTGTTCCCCGTTTTCATGCTAATTTTGCACCACTCTTTTTCTTTCTCTTTTTACCTGTAATAGTGATTTATACAAATCTAATTAAAGGCAATCTAGCTCTGCTTTTATACCATCTTTAGGGTCAAATCATTTTTATAAGTCACCCAAAGGCAGATATTTCTTATACAAGCAATTATTTGTTTGGATTCTTATGCTTATTTCTTGAGAATAACTTAGTGTACACAATATGGCTAAATTATATACATACTTAGTAAATGGTTAATTAAACATGTCTAGTCAGTTATGTGATTCCTGGCTCTTTCTACATTAGGCTGACAATCTCATTCTTTTCCCTGTGACTGATCACCCAACTTGGTCCCGATCAGTCATCCTTTTAACGTATCTCATATCGTCCTCCCTGACCCTACTGGCAGAAGTGGCCCATATCAGTGTCATGGGAGTGATTTATCTATTAAATATGCCTCCATTATTTCCCCATTAATTTAAGGAAAAACAAAATATTTTGGAAATGCATTTGAAGATAAATTACAGGATAGTTAACATAAAAGAATATTGAAGTATAAATAGCATGGCCTTTATAATAGAAAGAGCCTGACTGGGCTGAAAAGCTTTCCAGGTGAGCCGTAAGCACCTAACAGTTGTGAGCCTCAATTAAAGCTGGGTTAAATGACATAATTAGATAAGATTGCTCAGAAAATTACTTCTAGCTATAATTCTACTTAATTTTGGTAAAAATCGATCAATGTCTTTTGATATGTCTACATATGATTTATTTCCTAACATCACTTTCTTAATGTTGAGAATTATTATCTAGAGAACATTTGGTTTCTGTGAATTTTCTTTCTTGCATTTTCACCATGCATGGTAGAAGATTTTCTTTTTAGTGTGGTCATTTAGGCTTTGCTGGGTTATTTTCTAAAATTCATTCTGAGAGAGAATAGGGCTGGGCCCAGATTTAACTTATGCAACATTCTCCACAAATACTTCAAATATTGATCACTTGTTTTTAAATTCCAACAAAAATGTAAACTTAGGGGAGGTTCAAAATAAGGTGTCAGAATATAGACCTCAGTTTTATATATCTCTCCCCAATATTATTTTAGGTGATTTTTTTAAAACAGTGATTTAGGCACAGGTTTTGATAAGCAGGTGATTTTCATAACCACTCGATGTGTTATACCACCACGTACCACTTGTTTGAATATATTTCATCAGAAAAAGAGGCTGCAAATCTACTCTGTGGCACAGTTTCTTTCTGATGTAGTACTTTCTCATCCTTAAAAAAATAATGTCTATAAAAGAATTCCTATAGTTCATGCTGCTAGTGAGTGGCAGAATTTGCATTTGAAACCAGTTTTTTTAATGCCAATTGCATGTGTATGTAAGAGGTATTTTTTGTTTGCTTAGTTTTGTTATTGCCATAAAATACTGCCTGTTTTGGGAGAGAGACAAAAAGTACCTAGGCAGTTTTTGTTTTGTATCTTTTACTTGCACAAATATATATATTTGTGTATATGGTAATCAGTTTCTGAGATGATATAGCCCTGTAACCCTGCAGAATTGTTCTATACCATTGGTTAATGCATTTGGAACCATGAAAGAAAGGGTAATTTTTTTTCAGTATTTCTTAATTATTTCATGTGTTTTACTTTTCCTTTAATTTTAAGCAGGAAATATGTTAATGATCCATACAAACCCTTTAACTATAATACATATCTTCCTCAACCATCCCAAATAAAAAATTTGACTCTAAATTCATGTAGAATAGATCTATCATATGGCGTTGCATTCTATTAAGGGTAATGATTGTATTTACTAAAGTTGTAGAGATCACTGAATAAAGTACTTTCTGGGAGCTTTTCTTTTAATCCTGGTGCTAAAGAACAAAGGATACTGTTTCTTCAGATGCCCATTGTATATTTCTAAGAAATCAAACGGAGATTCACATCATTTCTACTAGGATCAGTATGCATCTGTGTGGTAGTATTTTCTACAATTTAGTCCTATTTATTTATTTACACAACATTGAATGTATAATTAGAAGACATTCCACTTATACAACGAATTTGTTTTTTCAAAAGAAAATGTTATGGGAGTAGATGCCCCTGGACAATGGACAGGTCTAGTTCAACCTGTATATTAAGACCTGTTATGGTTAAAGTGAAAAGTTCTGAAATAAGAAGCATTAAATAAGAATTGAGAATAGATTTTTTTTTATCTGATTTGGAAGTTATGAAAATATATGAAAAAATATATAAGGTTTGCTAAGAAGTTAACGGTAATTGTTATCATTATAACATTATAATAAAAAGAAATGAAATTAGCATGTTGCAATGTTAAATTTATCTTTCATGAATAATTTTAGTTGATGTGATGACATATTTTTTCATTCAACTTGTTCAGCCTTATTTTTTCATAATATTTTCAAGTGTTTTATTAGTAAATGTCATATATTGAACTTTTCACAGTTTGAATGTCCTTCAATAAACATGAATTTCTAAAAGTTGTAATTCAGCATAATTAAAATCAGGATTTTAACATTTATTCATGACAGTAAGACAGAAAATGTGTTTATTTATTTATGTTTGAAATTATGATGTGCTCAAGTTAGAGTTTCAGTTTTTGAAATCCATTTACTCTATAGGTACTAACAGTATATTTTATTAGGGGCTGGGGTATCAAAGCAAAGCAGAGATGGCCCTTGCCATTAAGAAGCTTAAGATAAAATAGTAAAGTCATATAAATAAAGAGGCGTTTATTGTAAACTAATACTCAAGGATACATAAAGGAGGAGTACTAAGTCCAGAATGGGAGAGGGTGGGAAGAGGGTGTCAGGGATGGCATTCTGGAAGGGGCAGTGTCATAGCAGTAGGATTTTTGCCACATTAGAGTCACAGGGAGGGCATCCTAAGCAGGTGCACCACATCTGCAAAGTCCCTGAGGGTGAAAGTGAGCAGAAAATGGCAGTCGTCTGTGTAATCAGAGAAAGAAATGTGCGGAGAAGAGTTAAAGAGTCTTTCCAAAGAATATGGGTAATTCTGACTTATACATATTTTATCTTTCTCTCATTTTGCTGGAAAGCTCTCAGTAGGAAGTAGGAGTTCATATAAAAGACAAAGTGAAATCTAAAGGATTTTTTTTCTTTTTTTTTTTGTCTTTTCCGTGACCGGTAAGGGGATCGCAACCCTTGGCTTGGTGTCGCCCATACTGCGCTCAGCCAGTGAGCACACCGGCCAGTCCTATATAGGATCCGAACCCGTGGCGGGATCGCCACTGCGCTCCCAGCACCGCACTCTCCCGAGTGCGCAACGGGGCCGGCCCTAAAGGATTTTTATCTCTAATAAGCTTTATATCTACTCCAGATCAACCCATTTAATGCACAAATATCTCTTAGCATCTATGATGTATTTACCTAAAGAAATTAGGATAAACATAACCTATTATTTGTACCAAGTGGAAACTGGTTGTTTTCATCAATATTTAGAAGGAGGAGTGATTATCGTAATTTTTTTTTCTGCTATTTTCTTTTTAGTTTAATCCTTTGAATACTTGGCTAACACATATGGAACTAAGTCATTCTTTTATTTTTAATCCTGATCCAAATGGAAGAAATACTAAAAAAGGCCAAGAAATATTTCAATATACATAAATTTTGAAGATATTTCAATAATGGTGGTTAATATGCTGACATTAATGCATTGAAGTCCACAGGTTCACAACCAGCTGCAAATATTATGGTTGATAATGCTCTAATTAGAGCAAAATTCTTCGGTGGGCATTGAAGGGAAATAAATGTTGCATATAAATGAAAAAAATCACAGCTTTTATTAAGAATAAAATCATGGAAAAAAAGTATTATTTATTGTTTCCTCTGGAAAAACTGAACTGTGAGAAAAATGAGACATTTTTATTTGTGAAAAATTTCAAGAGCTAAAATTTCTCTGTTTATATTTTGCTTTCTTCAAAGCCTTACATGAGTACTGATATGTTTGGGGGATGGTTCACGTATAGTTTGATTTAAACTCAAATTCATGTGGAGAAAAGGGAACACTTGTACAGTGCTGGTAGGGATGTAGATTAGAGTAGTCACTATGAAAAACAGTATGGAGATTTCTCAAAAAACTAAAAATAGAATAACAGTAAGACGAGCAATCCCATTTCTAGTATACATACAAAGAAATTGAAATCAATATGTTGAAGAGGTATCTACACTCCTGTGTTCACGACAGCATTATTCACAATAGCCAAGATATGAAGCAAACCTAAGTGTTTATCAGTGAATGAATGGATTACAAAAATGTGTTATATATACACAACAGAGTACTATTTAGTCTTTAAAAAGAAGGAAATTCTGTCATTTGTAATGACATGGCTGAACTAGGCGGACATAATGCTAAGTGAAATAAGCCAGGCACAGAAAGACAAATACTGCATGTTCTCGCTTATATGCAGAATCTAAAAAGTTGAACTCATAGAAATAGAGAGTAGAATTGTGGTTACCAGAGGTTGGGGTGAGGGGGTGTGTTTTGGGGCAGCGGGAAATAAGGAGATGTTGTTGTTCAAAGGGTACAAAGTTTTAGTTAGACAGGAGGAATAAGATTTAGAGATCTTTTGCACAGCATGGTGAATAATGTATTGTATATTTTAAAATTGCTAAAACAGTAGAATTTAAATGTTCTCACCACCCAAAATGATACATATGTGAGGTGATCTAATGATCTTGGTTTAATCATTCTAAAACGTAAGCATATATCAAAACATCACATTGTACCTCAGAAATATATACAATTATTATTTGTCAATAAAATTATACAACCAGTTGTCAATAGTAAGGCTGGATCTTAAATAATGATCTTGCATCTCCCAACCCAACACACTTTTGAATGGACTTCAAATATTTTCTGTAATCTTGATATTTTATCAAAATTATACAACCAGTTGTCAATAGTAAGGCTGGATCTTAAATAATGATCTTGCGTCTCCCAACCCAACACACTTTTGAATGGACTTCAAATATTTTCTGTAATCTTGATATTTTATATCATTATGAAATTTTTATACAAATTATTGGATCACTTTGCTACTTATAAATTTAAAAAGTCCTTATTAAGTATCAGAATTTTATTATTTATTATTTTAGTATAAAGCAAATTCTATGCTATGTCTTGAAAAACAGTATTTTGTTTTAGTGTCTTATTTATAATTGAATTTTGTTGACTTGTACTTTCCATTTTAACTTTTCTCAGGCTTCTAAATTGGCTATCACAGTGCAAGTATTGGAGTCCCAATGGGGGACTCAGGATCGAGACGATCTACTCTTGTCTCCCGGTTGCCAATATTCAGAAGAAGTATTAGCAGAAGACATGAGTCTCTTCCTTCTTCACCCTCTTCCAGTAATACAGTTGGTGTCCACAGTTCCTCTCCTTCCAGCACTAACTCAAGCTCAGGTAGTACAGGTAAACGCAGGAGCATATTCCGCACTCCTTCTATTAGCTTCCACCATAAAAAGGGGAGTGAACCTAAACAAGAACCTACCAACCAGAACCTTAGTATTTCAAATGGTGCTCAACCTGGCCAAAGCAATATGCAGAAACTGAGTTTGGAAGAACATATTAAAACCAGGGCAAGACATTCTGTTGGTTTCAGTAGTTCACGAAATAAGAAGATAACAAGATCTTTGACAGAGGATTTTGAAAAGGAAAAGGAGCACTCAACTAATAAGAGTGTCTTTATAAATTGTCTAAGTTCTGGCAAAAGTGAGGGGGATGATTCTGGATTCACAGAAGAACAAACTCGCCGTTCTGTTAAGCATTCAACAAGGAAGCTACTCCCTAAATCTTTTTCATCTCACTATAAATTTTCTAAGCCAGTTCTACAGAGCCAATCCATTTCATTGGTACAACAGTCTGAATTCTCACTGGAAATTACACAGTACCAAGACAGAGAACCTGTATTAGTAAGAACTTCTCCATCTTGTTCTGTGGATGTAACAGAACGGGCAGGAAGCTCTTTACAATCTCCTTTGCTTTCTGGTGATCTTACCACAGCTCAGACACCTTCAGAATTTTTAGCCTTGACAGAAGATTCTGTGTCTGAAGTGGATGCATTTCCTAAAAGTGGAAGCATGGCATCCCACTGCGACAACTCTGGCCACAATGATTCTACCTCTCACATCTCTCCCAATCCTGCTGCTGTTGCAAAAACAACAGTAGAACTTAGGGGAACTGTTCCCTCTGCAATTATGTCTCCTGGGAAATGCAGGTTAGAAGGTCGATGTAGCACTGAATCTAATTCCTTACCAGAAACCTCTGCTGCTAATCAGAAGGAAGTGTTATTGCAAACCACTGAACTACCTGTTAGGAATGTGAGCAACTCAGAGACTCACATACCAGCAGATACTCAAAAAGAAGAAAATATGGTGTTACAAAATGGTGAAACAATGCTGGGGGCAAGTTCTCCAAGGAAACTTGGATTTTACGAGCAACATAAAGCAATAGCTGAACGTGTTAAAGGAATACATCCTATTTCAGAGTCAAAGATAATACCCTTTTCTGGTGATCATCATATTTTTAACAAAACATCATATGGATATGAAGGAAATCCTGCCAAAGGTATGCTGATTTTCTTTGATAAATGATATGAATTAATTTTCATTATAATTTATTTAGTCGTCTTGTTCCATTTCATGAATGGAAACCACATTTTCCTTATTTTTCACTTTCTAAATTCTTTGCTGTTCATAATTTGTTTTAAATGTTTCCCCTACTTGATTTAAACTTACCTCAATTATATTATGCTGAAAATGTAATATTAGTAATGTTATTTGTTTTTCTTAATTGTGTTATCCAGATTCTGACCCTCAGAAGAAAGTAGAAGGGAACTAATTCTATTTGTAATGTGGCTTTATCTAATATAAGGACTGTTTTTTTAGGGTTCATTATAGTGGTATTGGTATTTCTTAGTTAACGAAATGGATATATTCCATTCAAAATCATTATAAAAGAAATTCATATAATTTAAATTCTATTTCTTGAGTTAACAAAGCTTTCATTATTAAGTATGTCTTAGCATAAGTAATCCCTACCTCTAGGTTCAAAAGAATTGCATGTTTTAGAAATACTGTCCTTGGAGCCTAGAGACCTTGGTTCCAGCCCTGCCTCTGACATTAACTAGCTATGTAACTTTGGACACCTTCTCTTTGGTTTAAAAAAACGGGGAGAGGGTGTGAGAATTACTTTAATCTGACTCCAGAAAACATTGTCATTAAGCATAAAGTTCAGTTCAAAAATTGTTGAATATATGCCACCTACTGGGCTATGTTAGACATTATTTTTTTATTCTTTTTTTTTCTCTGCTATCATTACTACTGCTGCTGCTGCTGCTGCTAGTACTACTAATAATGCTTCCAACTTTGAAAATGTTTATGTTCCAGATACTGTTTTGTATACTTTGTGTACATTAATTTAAAAAATATTGCAATCATTACTACTGTTATAAGCTATTTTACAGGAAAGAAATTGGAGCACAGACATGTTGTGTCCATAGTCACAAAGGCAATAAGTAATTGATTGGGATACAAACCCTATGAGGTAGGCTTGTATGTTTCCCATTTACAAATGTGAAAAATGAGGCCGAGGGATCATATAGCATAAGCAAATTACAACTATTTGAGTCGAAATCTCAGGCTCTTAATAGCTATGCTGTTCTACGTGTCATGACCTAAAATATTAAATAAAATTTATAAGTCAAATGATATATTACCATGTCAAGAATAATAGGATTATATAGTCCTTCCACAAATATAGCAATTTTAAAGTTTTAAATGCATGAATTAATTTTCTAGCTCTCTTAATATTTTTCACGTTTAATTCAAGATCACTTTTGTGCACCTGACTACTTTTTTCATTTTTGAACTTGGTAGCATGCACTATTTCATATAATTTTTACAAAAATTTTATGTTGCATACATTTTTTATTAATAACTAAAAATTAAGATTAAGTTAAATAACTTTGCAAGGTCACATTTTTAGCAAATGATGGACCTCAGATTGGAATCCAGGCAGTTTTAAAAAGAAATGTCACAAAAAAGGCTAGGAATGCAATTACCCTAATATGTCTAATTATTATTTAGCAGTGACGACTTGCCTCAATGTCTAATTGAATACTGTGTATTTTTATCTCTATGGAAACTAGAGAATGACACACAATTATTTTGGTGACTATTTACCTGTTGATAGAAATTGTAATTGTAAGCCATTTCACACATTAAAGTAATTTTGCCAATTTGACAATGTATTGCCTGTTCTTGGACAAATAAGCTGGTAATTTTTACAGGGAGAAGATGATAATATACTATCCTTTATTTTGTGAGAATATCTGTGTGCTATTTATTAGTATTTTATAATTTGGAAGTTTAAAAATTTTAAAACCATTTAAGTATATATATTTCATGTAAGAAAGAGTTGCATACTTAATTCCATAATATTAAATTTATTTTGTATTTATTATGAAACATATTTAAGTTAGTACTTAATACACATCTGAGTGTGTTAGGTATACAATCATATCAAAATTAATAATGGAATGTTGAGCTCTCTGGCAATTTAATATTTATTCATTGGCTTAAAAAGTTATTTAAAAAGGACTACTATATTTGGCCTAGTAGGTTTTGTCCAGAAGTCTTTAAACCAGTAAATGAGCCTAAAAAGAACGGTTTATTCATTCACTCACTCACTCATTGATTTGACAAAATTTATCGTTTTAGCATTGTTTTTTGTACTAGGGATATAGCAATGAACAAAACAGGCATAAATCCCTACCTTCATGTAGCTTACTTTCTCCTGGGAATACTCAGACAATTAACATGCAAATAGATAAATGTCACATGGTAACTGCTGAGAATAAATTTAAAGCAGAATAAAGGATTAGGAAATGGGAAGTAGGATTACAGTTTCCATTGTAAAATATCTTGAGCAGAGTGGTACCCAAGGTAACATATTAGTAAAGATTTGAAGGAATTTAGGCAGTAAGCCACACAAATATTTGAGAGAAGTATATTAGTGCAAAGGTTGTGGGTCAAAAGCTGTGGGGCTGGAGCATGCCTGCAATGTTCCAGCGACAGCAAGAGGTCTAGTGTGGCATGAGCAGAGTGGAATAGGGAGTGGGTAGCAAATGATGAGGTGTGAAAGGTAATCAGGTGAACAGGCAGCCCTAGTGTGGGGACAGAGGGATGGGTCATGTCGTGAAGAAGCTGGTAAACCATTTGAAAAATGTCAGTTTTGGGACTAGAAGAGTGATGGTGGTGAAGCCCATGTATGTTTTAAGTACGTCATTCTGGCTACCATGTGGAAAGTAGATTGTGTGTTGGAGTTGGCGGTGGAGAGGCAAGCGGAAGTAGGTAGAGGCAGGAGAATTTTAGAAAGTATTGCGGTAACCCAGATAAGCATCGATGGGGTTTGGTCCAGAATCTTAGGGAGGTAGTGAGAAGCGATCAGATTCTGCAATTTGAAGAATATAAGGACAGGATTTGTTTATGATTAATGTGAGCCGTGAAGAAGCCAGGGATGACTCCAGAAATTTTGAGCTCTTCAAAGAGATTAAATGATGAAGCAAACTGAACCGCCACTGCAAATATAAAAGTTTTTGTGATAGAGAATTTTTGAATGACACTGAGTTATTCATTGTTCTTCAATGGAACATTTATAAAAACTACAGTTAAATATTTATATTAACTTTTATTAATTTTTATTTTAATAGTTCTTGCTAGTAGCCTCAGTCCATATCGTGAAGGAAGATTTATAGAGAGGAGACTACGATCTTCATCAGAAGGAACTGCAGGGAATAGCAGAGCGATTTTGAAACCAAAAGATGGAAACTTAGAAGAAGTTAATAGTTTAAGAAAGCAGAGAGCAGGTTCCTCGTCTTCAAAAATGAACAGTATGGTAAGTGTATACACATGTCTGCATATAATAAAATAATGCCATATATATCTGGAATGTTTTTGCATGCCTTTTACAAAATGAACAGACTGAAAGATAGAAACCTCATACTTGAAGGGAAAATTTGTCTCCATAGTTGATGTCGTAAGTCAGACAAGCTCATTTTTTACCTGAGATTCTCCTGGGTCAGGACAGATAGGCACGAACCGTGATAGCTACCCTTAGTTCCTGTCATCCTTGCTTCTATGGAAAATTTGTTACTCTCTATTCTAGAACAAGACCTAGGGTCTTAACACAAGTTAAGAAAAATCCTCTGATCATGAGGATACCCTTTTACATCATTTCACACCATCTCTCCACCCTATAGCCACTCTACAAAATGTGTTTTTGTAAACCACATTAGGCCAGTGCCACCCTTAGACCCCTTAATGGACCCTACCCTGATGTTTTCCCAAAGTGCCCCTCCACACACAGGGTGAGGAGCCAGTGTGGAGCCCATGGGGGGCACTGCAAAATGCCCATTCAAAGAGTGAACACATTAAAGTAACTGAGATACCAGATTCCTGGTCCAAACTGCCTGCTTTTAGGATGAAGGTGGAGGTTGGGTACATGTAGAGGGGTATGGTCTGAGCTTGCACGTGAGATGGGGTATCACAGAGGCATGTGTATGAAGCTCCCTCACAGTATGAGATGGAGCTGAGGGTGGCAAGAGATGAGGGGTGGACTGTAGCCCAGGGATCCATGAAGCCTCAGATCTCACAAATATTAGGGTAGGCTTGTCTTTTGGAGTTCACTTTTCTAACTTTCTCACAAATGTGTCCTTTTCCAGCAGTATATTTAACTCCTATTGTTTAACAGTGTTTCTTTAAAATAATCTGTCTACCTACTTATTTACCTACCTACCTACCTATGGATATATGTGAAAAATGCTCAAAAATAACTCACTTATGATATCTCTATGAATTTTAGATAATTAGGCTTCAAATGAAAATATTAGGTCATCAATATCTGATAATTATATTGTGAAGAAGCCTGAAGATGGTAAGGTAACATTGCATGGTAGCAAAATGCTTGTGCTTGAAGTTAGGTGTTCTAGCCCTTGTTCTGGCTCAGCCGTTTCTTAATCTTGGGCAAATCAGTAACTACAAAACAACAGATGATAATGTGCTTCTTGTTTCCATTACACTAAAAATGATGTGTGTGTTTACTTTTACACATACAGAAAGATATAATTTCATCTTTCTTTTTATTCTGTTGTGCATTGAAAATGGTATATTGTTATTGTTGCAATTGATATTTTTTGTTAAAGTATGAGAACATGTTAAAAATATTTCCCGTTGATACAGCATTAAAAGTTAGGGTTAATGAAGTATTATGAAATATTTCTCTTCACAAAATTTCCATTATTCCTTCACAAACAGGTATTTATATGACTAGTTGTACCCTGTTTATTCAACTTGCCTGAAGTGGGGTCTTTTACATATTCTTTTATAGCTCATGAAATTTTAATAGTACATTCAATGTAAACAATTCTCCTTGTAATATCAAAAAATCGCTCTTCTCTTCGGATCCCCTTTCGAGGTTTAAAACTTAAAATGTCAAGATACAATAAAATGATTTGTTCTTTTGAGGCCCTATTTGTAAGTTTTCAAAAAAAGTGTCCTTGCAGTATTATAGGTATTCCACTAGATGGCAGAATTACACCATTGCTGTGGTGGTGGATTGTCTATCGGAGGTTGAAACAAAAACTTGGTATAAATATTGATATGTTCACTGGATTTACAGATACAACTTTTTGAAATAAATACTGACAATTTTTAATGTCCAAGAGAGACCTACCAAAAATTACTTCATGATTTTATGTTTTCCTTTGGATTTTGTAACTTATGTCTCATCCTTCAGTAACTTTACAGTTTAATCATTAATTAAAAATGTACAACAAATATTTTACTTAACTTATGCAATATTGTAAGGAAGAAAAGCTAGAATTCTTTAGGTAATTCTACTTTTATGTGAAACAAGTGATTTATATATTTAGGAACTTGTAGTTTTGTGTGCGAAAAGTGACACCTATTCTATATTCCTCTTCCAAAATAATTGAAACAACTGTATGTATTTAAGAATGCAGTTTTTTTTTTTTTACAGCAATAATAACAGTAACATGTATTTTACATGCTTATTTGAGCCAAGGTACTGCTTTTAATGCTTCATTATATTATCACATTCAGTCCTCACAACAATACTTTAAACTGATACTGTATGAATCAAATTTTGCAAAAGAAAAAATAAGGCATTGAGAAGATAAGGAACTTGCCCCAAATCACATAGGTAGTAAATGGCAGAGGTAGGATTTGGATTTGGATCCTAGCTGTCTAAGTTCAAACCCTACAAGCTTTGGGGAGAATGAATTAGATTTAAAATTAATTTGAGCTATTTTTTTATTTTTCTTGTGTTAATTCTGTGTAAGGAAAGTAACACATTTAAGGCAACCTATTTAAGTGATAAGTTGAGGATGCAATCCTCTGTAAAGAATACAAAAAAGAAAAACAAACAAAATTTAGTACTGCTGAACTTAAAATGTGGTTTCTTGATAGGCTAATGACTGTTATCGGTGTCTTTACTGAGAGATATGCTATCAAAAAGGAATTTTGTAACAAAAGAGGATATTTATACTTAGTAGGAACTGCAACCTTTCATATAGTTCATGGGGATTTCAGTTCTACTTATAAGATATGGCTTTATTAATTAAGATGCTGAGGGTTTCCTAAATGACCAAAAATATGCCCTAATGGGTTTGGTGCACCACAATTGTGTTTTTGTATACTTTTGGGATATTTCAATCTGGAAGAGAAAGGGCAGATGTATTAACTCTTTGAACATCAGTGGCAGAAAAAATTGGGACATGCTTAAATTTTTACAAGAAAGCAAAATATATTTGGAATAATTTGATAAGCATTCACATGTGTTATATTTCATCAAACCACTTTAACAACTTTAATTCATTTTCCTCTGAGTAACTTTCTTGATACTTTTTTAAGGATTGGTCAAAATTTTTAAAAAGCTTTTCTAGAAATAAGTTCTTTATTTCTAGGAAATTTCTTTTCAGACTGTGATATATAAATCAGTAAATGTAAGTATTTGTCATGGTTTCTCCAACAGCTTCACACAGTGAATTCTAACTCTAAATATTTACAAGATTATCCTGCTCTAAAAAAATATTAATGTGAGAGCAAATTCATATATAATGGACAATACAAAGGACCTGGCATCATTTAAGGAAGGAAAGTGCCTGAGTGTATAAGTCAGGATAAACTCGGCTAAGTAATAGAAAATAACCTCCAAATCTAGTGACCTTGTAATATAAATTTATTTCTCACTCAGTCTACATGTTTATTGTGGAAGGTGCTGGAGGTTCTGTTTAGTATCTCGCCCTTCTGTATCCAGTCTGTTGAAGCAGCTACCATTGTAAACATTGCTTTTTACCATGGCAAAAAGAAAGAGTTCTCTGGAGGTCATAGTTCCAGTAATGAAATGCTATGACCTGTGGGAAACTCATATCGCTTGTGACCACGTGATTGGTCAGATCCAATCACATGGCCCAAAGTAGACATGAAAGGAACAAGAAGTATGATCTTGTCCTTGTGTCAGGAAGATGTAGACCCAGATATGTTTGCTGAATGCTAATCACTATTATATTCATAAATATTTTATTATTTCTCAGTTCTTTTAGTTAACGGAGATTTCCTGCTTGCCTCCTCCTTCCCTTTTATCCACAGTCATTTAATGGACCCTGACTTCATGCTGTGCTGGTCATTGTGATTGAAAAAGATGAAAATAACTCTGAAATTGAAGGATTCATAGAATTTTGCTCTTTGGGATGTGCTCTCTTTCTTACTTAAAGGTCTTAAGATGTATATCTAAAATGAACTAAGTTTACTTTTTCATTTGACTCAAGGAATCTTACTGTATTTGGATGTATTTATTTTTATTACATTAAATAGTTTGAAAGCTGTGTTATCTTTAAATTACTCAGGAAATTCATTCACAAAGTTACACTGAACTATTTGTGCTAAGTAATTCTGATAGCATTCATTGATGGCCAGTTTTGCTCTGACACAGCATAATTTCTCTCCTTTGCAATTTGGCATCCTGCTGCCTTTGTGTAGAAACTGTGAATGGCACAGTGAAAACGTAAGCTGTAGGACTTCTTTGGTGGAACAGACCAGATTTACATTTGATTTTAAAAAACAAAAAGTAGTTACTTGTAGATCATTAGCTTCTCATGTCATATTTTAATTTTTTGGTATGTTGAACTTTAGAATTTACATATTATTGACAATAGTTGAATAAGTTGAATAATTGAATAGTTGAATAAGACTAATAAAGCCCTGTTTGAGATAGCCAAGCACTTTACTATGTATTTACTTTTCTTCTGGGGCCAGCTGTTTTCTCAATTATTAGCTTTTCCTTTATTCAGTACAATTCTTCATCCATTTATTAATTTATTCACAGTTTCTCTTAATAAATATTTATTGAGAACCTACTCTGAAGATGCAAAGATGGAAGAGGCAGCCCTCAAGGATTTTAGAGTCTCAGATAGGGAAACATTAAGGTTGAACATAATCTGTCAATACAATAGTTTTAACCATTTTTGACCATCTTTAAATTCAGAATGGGTGGGGCATGCTTGATTTGGATTGTGATCATTGATATCAAAAATTAAGAGGATTCAAAAGAGGCACATGAATTGCTATTTCCCTCATAAGGGAAATATATATGTTTGAACTTATAAATGAAACATATATGTACCTTATCTCACGTACTCAATTGATACTCTTAAATATATGCATAACTTCCTTGTGTCTGTGTCTTTTGCTCATTTCGACCACTGAGGCACAGCTGCTGGTGCTGAGCAGGCCATTGAGAGGCAGTGGAATGGTAAAGAAGGTACAAAATGAATCTCAGGATTAATGTTTAAAAACTAGATGCAAAACACCCCACTTCTTTAATATACCAAGTAAAGGAATTCTACTGGCCTCATTTGGTATATGCGCCTTCACACATTTTGTGGAGCAGTGGAATGGTAAAGAAGGTACAAAATGAATCTCAGGATTAATGTTTAAAAACTAGATGCAAAACAACCCACTTCTTTACTATACCAAGTAAAGGAATTCTACTGGCCTCATTTGGTATATGCGCCTTCACACATTTTGTGGCATGAAAGTTGTTCAAGCTTGAAATTAAGAGCAAAGGAAGTATAATGATTAGAAAATCTGATTCAAGAAATTTCTCCTCATAATCTTGAAATCCTTAATGAGACTTTTCAATATGTAAAAATGTTAATGGACTTTTGGAGGTTAAAATAATGATTGCAGCTTTTGGTGTAACTCGCTGTCAATGAAATTAAAGCAAATATCATTGCACAATACAGGGACGTTCAATGAGAAAAGGAAGCCATTAATATTTTTAAGGAAATGAAGCCATACACATCATTCTCCTCAATCCTTATAAATTTTAAGAAGGAAAATCACAAGTATCACTTAATAAACATGAAATTACATTTGTTGATAACTGACACAATAATTTTGGATTAACAGCTCTAATCCGTGCCTTTATTGATTTTTCTAGTTACCAATGATAATTTCCTCTCAGTGTCCTTCTAGGTTACACATAGATGTGTAACCTTCCAAGTTATCACATACACAGCATCCACCGAATAGTTATTTGAATGTATCTCATTTTTTCCTGTTTTTTAGATGGGAGAAACTGTATGTTGGCATTCTTTGCAGTAATTAGTGTAGTGCCTGGTATAGAAATAGGCATCTAATAAATATGAATGAATTAAAGGTAAAATGGCTGGTTAGGTAGTGATATATGTTCATACAGATATGAATTAAGGCTTCTAACACAATTATTGTGTGGTGTGTTTATGCATATTTTTTACATTTTAACACAAATATACAGATATTTTTATGATGCATTGTTTGATAAAACTCTGGTTTGTTGATTCTACATTCATGATCAGGAAGTTCATATGAATTATGATATTTTTCCAGTAGAAGCATAATTCATTTTAGGGTTTTCAACCTATGGAATTGTTTCCAGGATCATATCAGTACAATAGTTATGGACTGGCCATACAATGAAGACAAGAAATAGCTATTTGGATCAAGTTTATCTCTTAATTTTCTATGAGATAACAATTGCCTTGTGCCTTTTTTAGGTAACCCCATGGGCTGACACTGCTTTCATAACATGAGAGAGAATATTTATTGATTTAGGATCCGTGATAAATCTCTGACCATCTGAATAGATGTACAGTCTTCAACACCAAATTGATCTTGAGTAAAATATCTACTTTTCCTAAGAGAGTAGTCACTGGAGTCCAAGGTTTTTACATTATTTTAGTTGGACAATGAGGAAAATTATTTTTCTTAGAGTTACTCTATTATTCTGAAATTTAAATACAACACATTTAATTAACTTTATTAAATTTAATAAGTAAAACAAATTCTGAATTCCAACATCAAGAGATATATTACTACTATATCCAATAATGAGCATTACAGTTTATAGAAAAAGTATAAGTATTTAATATATTTGTACTATTTTAAAATAATTTTAAAATTGAGACAATTCTTTCACAAACTCATATTTTCAATGTCTGAATAAACATATGATTTACAAATGAATTGTGCATATACAATTTCACAGTCTTCCTTTGTGATGACATTTTTGTTTAAATTAATCTTTTCTAAATTAGAGGAGCTGTCATTTTATCACTTTTGCAATTTAATTCAGTGATCATCCACTCTACTGTTAAAGTTTTCTCTGAAGTACCTCCTCTGTTTATATTGTCTGTTGTTCTTAGCTTGTTACATCCAACTTTAACAACCTAAGTATTGATAATTTCAGTTCTCTCTTAGGCTCTTTATTGTAAACATTGGTAATTACTTCCAAAATTATGATTTTCATACTCAGCTAGCTGGCTTCAACACTACCCACTACTTAGTTTTATGTGCGAGTGAGAAATACAAAGGATTTCACTGTCAAGAGAGACTCACATAAATCAAAACTCTTATCAGGTGTCAAGAGACACAGGTGAAGCAGGGAGAGAGATGGAATACCTCCCCAGCTCCCCAGGTCCCTTCTTTCTACATCTGATGGGTCTTGGCCCAGAATGTTGCATGAGGTTTGGATTGTTGAATGCGTATAATCACCTCATCTGCACAGAAAAAAAAATCTCAATATAGAACTTCTTCATTTTATATGCAGTTATATAGCAAGCATAGACATTTTCCAGGGAGCCATATCTCATACATTTCTAGATTCCAGCTTTGTTTATCATAAGCAATCCTAGATAATTAGACATATTTTGCTGAAAGCAGTCCAAAGATAAGCTCTTTTCCTACTAAAAACCATTTAGTTTGCCAGTTTATTTGCTTGCTAGAAAGTGTCATGAGTAGGTTTATAAGGAGATTATACCAGGTCATCTGCCGTCTTACTTTCCTGGAAGCATCCACTATTTACCCAACGGTTTGACCCAGGCAGTGAGTGTGAACTTTGAGCACTCCCCTCAAACTGTCCTGTTTTTGCAAACATCCGCCCCCCAGCATAAATGTTTTTATCCGTCAGTCCTTCATTTTCTCTGATCTCACAGAAATATTTTTCTTATCATTCTTTCAAAGCAAATGTTTCCACCTGTTGTCTTGATTTCAACTCCTCACCTATTTTATTTTTTTTGAAATTTTCTTTTAGCTATGCAGTTTTATATCTTTTATTTTAAAGCAGGCAAGAAACCCTATTGAACTCTAGTACATGGTATTCTCTATTTAAATAAACAAAGCTGTATTTGCTCATAGGAAACCACATTATCATTGTTTTTAGTATACCTGCAATGAAAAGTACAATGCTTCTGTTTTGTCCCCCAAACAATCTTCTTATGAAATTGGAATATATCTTTTTTTCCAAAATTTACTTATTTTAAATGACAGATAAGATTGTATGTATTTATCATGTATAGCATGATGTTTTGAAGTTTATGTACATTGTGGAATGGTTAAATCTAGTTTACTAAAATATGCATTACCTCACATACGTGACTTACTTTAGAACAGTACTACACCAGTGTGTTTCTTGTGTTTTTTCTTTAGTTTCTTCTCTGTTTATTTTATTTATTTTTTATTTATTTATTTTTTTTCCTTTTTTGTCGCAACCCTCGGTGTCGCGCCCGTACCGCAACCGGCAATGGGATCGCAACCCTCGGTGTCGATTTATTTTTTTTCCTTTTTTGTCGCAACCCTCGGTGTCGCGCCCGTACCGCAACCGGCAATGGGAACGCAACCCTCGGTGTCGCGCCCGCACCGCGCTCAACCAGTGAGCGGACTGGTCTCTATATGGGATCCGAACCCTCGGCGGGAGTGCCGCTGCGCTCCCAAGCGCCGCACTCTACCGAGTGCGCCACGGGGCCGGCCCTCTATCTGTTTATTGATGTTAGTTTATAACTCTGCCAAGTTTTCATTCTTGAGAAAAACAAACAAAAAATAACTTTTCCTACATCCTGACTGCTCCTAAAGCTCTCCATTCTATTTCACTTTTTCCCTAGAAGGCAAACAGTCCTGACTCTTGCCATACTCATTTCCTTGCTGTCCATGAGTTCCTCAGTCTCATGTATTTTAGCTCCTTTAATGTATAGTTACTCAACATGGGCTTTATTGACATTTTGTTCTGGATAATTCCTTGTTAGAGGGGCTGTCATTTGCACTGTAGGATGTTTAATAGCATCCCTGACCACTATGTGCTAAATGCCAGGGAACCCCAAGTTGTGACAACTGAATATATTTCCAGATATTGCCAAATGTGTCCTGGTAGACAAAAATAGCCCCTAGTTGAGAACTACTCGAAAGTCATTGGTGACTGTCCTAATTTTAATGCTCTTTAAAAATCTTCATCTTTTCTTGACTTCTCTTCATCATTTAACACTGTTGAGGACTCTTTGTATATGTATTCTCTTCTTTTTGCAGTGGTAACTCTCCCCTTGTTATTCTTCCCTCCTTTTCTCCTTCCAGACTGTTTTGCAGGCTGCTTCCTCACACCTGGACTTTAAACACAGCTATTTCTTGGCATTCAGTCCTTGGCCTTATTGCCTTTTCCATTACCTGTCCTATCTGAAAAATTAAAATACAGGGGGAGTTATATGTGGATTCCAAATGAAAAGGTTGGGAATCTTTGTTATATCTGACATATTCAAATAGGCATGAAAATCACAATGTATTAGATTTACAGAAATAGAATGATGGCTTATGAAAAATTTATTTGCATAGGGAGAGTAGCTGAAACTCTGAGGGCAATTATCCTTGGAGTAGATGTAGAGAAATGTGCAATGAATTGACTTTTGCCTTAGTAGTTAATAGTTTCTCTTCCTTTGTGTTTTCCTCATTTGTATTAATATTCTAATTTTTGCTTTTCTACACATTTACTGCAGCCTCCTTTTAAGATACTCCAATAAATCTCAATCTCTTCCCACCCCATGTGTAAAGTCACATTGGAGAAGCAGCAACTATATTACTTAAAATAGAACCTCCCTATTAGAATTAGTGTAATACTTTTCAGTAATAAATTCTACCCTCACTGCTATCACCCACTATTACGCATTTTTTATTTTCCAAGTTGATAGCATCTTAAGTTGGGCAAAGAACAGACAGTGATAGAAGTTGTGGGCATTGTGCAAGCAGCAGGTATTTGATGTTCCGTGAAACTTGGCAACTACCTCAAAACCACACATTGCCCACTTCTGTCCTACACTGCGGCCTCTGCTACTGCTGTGTCTCCTTTGTCTCCATCAATGCCTCCCAGGATTGTGCCTCAAGCTGAAATTGTGCCTCGAGCTGAATTGTGCCTCAGTCTGGCCCTGGTCCAAGAGGAGCTGGTGGTGTGCAGAGTGTGTTTGTTGGGAGGGGTGGGAAGTTTTAATCACCATTTCAAAAGTAAAGAAAATCTATAAAATACCTTCAGATCTTAAAAATATATAAAAAAGTAATAAGGTGGTAAAAATGTAGTAATAATAAACACTTAAACACTTTTATGATGTTTTCATACTTTCTCACACTTCTGTGTTTTCTAAATGCCTTTGGTACTTTCTAATCTTTAATATGTTATATGAATATGTGTTATTTTGTTGTTGTGAAAGATGTCTCGAATAAATGCACATTGCTTAAAAATCAAATGCAAACTCTCTCCTAACACACGATCATGATCAAAATAGAAAAATTTACAAAATAGAAATTCTTTTTGTCAGCTAAGCATGATTTTTACTTATTGTAAGCAAGTACAGTGTGATAAAAAGAGCAAGTGATTTGGCAAAGTACACCAATTTCCAATCTCATCTTTTTGACTTAATAATAATAATACTTCTTACCTCATAGAGTTGATGTAGGAATCAAATAGTATATTTTATGTGAAAAGTCTTTGTAAATTTTAAAGTGGTATATAACTGAATATGATTGTTGTTTTTATTAATAATATTGTAACAGCTGGAAAAATTGAAATAAAAATAGTTTTGCCTTTTAAAGTAGTCATTTAGAAGAAAAATATTTTAAAAGCCAAACCCATGTTTATAGTGTATCTTATCATGACAATAAGTTAGTTCCTTTAAGCCACAACAAAAGAAGTACTTAAAAAGTTCAAGTTATTTACAAATTAGTGCTTTATAAGGGCAATCTGGTATTTACTTGATTTCTCATTTAGTCATTTTTCAGAAACTCACACGTTTTTCAAAATAAATTTATATTGTTTAGGAAAAATTAATCAAGCACTGCACTTAGGATTTGAATACTTCACTATATTTATATTACACTCTAATTAGATTGTTTACTCAAGCCAGTTATTGCCTGAATATGGGGAAAAGCATCTTTTCTTAAGACAGGTCCTGGCTATTTAAAGAAATTTTATTTGCCTTTTTTGTTTTCTTAATTAAAAAGCAAGTTTAACCATGGTAGATATTTATGTAGATACTCATGTAACTCCTTACATTATAGCTTTGTAATTTACTAATTTAAAATTATCTTCCATTAAATTTTAAGATAATGCTGTCCAATGTAGTAATAGGCAATGACTTCGGAGACAGAAAATAATGTTGAAGAAAATAATTAATTGTAGATTACCTTATCTATCTTCCTTTAAGAATAAATTTTGAACTTAGTGTATTTAGTAATACTAGTCTGTCCTGTGATAATTTAAGATATCTAAACTTTTATGAGAGAAACTTTTATAACACATGCAAGTTTTTGTGCTTGTCTTTCTTCTTTCTTCATTCCGTTGGAAGAATATCTCCACCAGTATGGTATTCAGCCTGAATATTTGAACTATATGGCATTTGAACTAGAGGGTAACCAGCTGTCAGATAATTCATATCATGTATTAGGCCCTGTTTGGGATGAGACACTACATCTCAGCATGCTGTTGCCTTCAGTAGATTTATGTTCCAAAGAAATGTGGGTACATTAATACAAATAGTGATTTTAAATGAAAAGATCAGCCACCTAGCTATGGTTCATGAATCACAGTGATTTTTTCTCTCTCTCTCTTTTATTTTTTAATAATAATAATAAAAGTATATAAAAAGTATCATTGAGCCAACTGGGTGCCAGAGTACACTGATAGTGAAGCTTTAACTTGACCCAGCAGTCCATTGGAAGTTGCTATAGCTGAGAAAAAAAGAACTGAAGCATAGATGCTGGGCTTACATTTAGAAGAAGAGAAAGGAACTATTAATGCGTGCTCTTCTCCAATAGCACTTATCTCTATAGGAAGTCCTGCATAACAAAAGGGAGTTGGAACACCATTAAGTTTTATGAAGTGATACTATGATTTCTTGAAGGGAACTTACTGTTACGCTGCTGGAAGCCTATAAGGTCTGTTAACTAAAGAAGTTCAAAGATAGCCAATGTTGTTCAGTATATAGTTTTGCTTTGTATTTTTTGATTCAGTGCAGTGGGGTTGAACATAAAAGATGATAGAATCTTCAGCTTTTCATGATTATTTCCTTGTTAATGTAGACCATTAGGTAATTTTTAGGAAATCAGAACAATTGACCCATACAAATGATTTGTACAGAAATTGTTTTTTGTTTTTGCAAAACAACAACATAAAATAAAGGGATTTCCCAATTTGGCACTCTGGCTTTGCTAAAAGTTTTTATATTCTTTTAAAAATAAGAATACTTTTACCATAAAACAGCAAATTATTCTGGTTCAATAAGCAAGCCTGTTTTACTAAAGGAATAGATAAAAGCTTCACTAAAACATACTTTTTTTTTTTTAACCAAAACAGGATTTCATAATAAAAGAACAGCAGAATTGCTTAGGATAAAGCAACAGCCAAACTTGAAGAAAAATTAAAAAGATATTTTATTAAGTGGTCTTAATGGCCATGTAAAGTTGGTTCCAGTGCTAGCCGTGTGTCCAGCCCAAAGCATTAGGCACTGTGTGAGGGGATTGGGATGACACGGTCAACAGGAAGAGAATTATCCTTACTCATGGCAGCTAAGTTATATGGTATTAAAAGTAAAATAAGAGGAAATCTTGATTTTTAAAAATTTAGATTTCCTACTACAGCCATGGAATGCTTACATTCTGAAAGGATAGGTTTCTTACCCTCAAGGACACCTAACTAAATTAGGTGAGAAATGAGCGGTTCTGGATTCTGACTGTTACAGATCTAATGATCAAATATTGAGCAGCCCATTAACAACTGTGAAAGATAGAAGTAAGGCAACATAAGGGGATATAATTAGTTTTTAATTATTGGTGAGGTAGAGCAAAAGTTTAAGTAAAATAAGTCCAGTTCATTTCTTTAGTGAACATTGTGGGCTGTGTTCCTTCAGCCAGAAACTGGGTGTTCAAGGAAATGTAAAACAGGTGTTTTTTTTTGTTTTTGTTTTTTAGTTTATAAAGTTATATTGTACCTTTGTTCAGATAATCTTATAAATTGTCATGTCCACAGAACAGAACTCGTAGGATGTAGAACTCAGATCAGTGAAATGAGCTTACTGACTTCCCCTCTGTTTTTAATTCTTTCCCTCTATCCCTTTTTTCCACTTCTTAGTGTCAACTCTCTTCTCAAAAATAAAAATAAAACATGACTCAGAATAACAAAACTCAGTTGCATATTAAAAGTATGAGATTCGAGAAAGCAGGTAAATTATATATTCCTTCTTTTATTCCCTCATGTGAATCTTTTACTTTTAGTTAAGAGTGTTAACCAAACTGACTTTGGGACTATAAAGCACTAGCATTACTTTAGTTACAACATGTCATTTCTGTTTTACTAAATACATTTTATTTTTATTTTATAACAATTTTATACATACAGGAAAGTTAAAAGAACTGTACAAAGAACTCCCATATGTCCCTTATGTAGATTCAGCAATTGTTAATCTTTACCACATTTCCTTCTCTCTCTCCTCTTTTCTCTGTGGTGATTCATATGTATGTTATTTATATTATTTTTCTGAAATGTGTGAGCATAAGTTGAAGACATCATGATCCATTACTCTCAAATACTTTAACATGTATTTTATAAGATGAAGGGTATTCTCTTATATTACAAGGCATCAAAATCAGAAACTTTATCTTATATAATTTAAATTTATATTCAATTTTCCCCAATTGTTTTGATTTTTTTAATCCAGGCTCCAATACAGAATTATGTGTTATAATTCGTCGTCATGCCTCTTTAGTCTCATTTAATCTGAAATAGTTTTTCACCAATATTTCTCTCACATGGCATTAACACTCATGATAGTTACTTTGTATAATGTTCCTCAGTTCATGCTTCTCTGGTATTTCATAATTAGATTCAGCTTATGCAATTTTTGGAAGAAAAAATACATGTGTAATGTGTTCTTAGTGAATTACATCACGAGGTACATGATGTCAGTTTAGCTCATCTTGGTGATGTTACCTTTGATCACTTGGTAAAGGTGTTGTTTGCTAGGCTTCACCATTGTAAAGTTATTATTTTTTCCTCTTGTTAATTAATAAGCAATCTCTGGAGAGATACTTTAAAGTTATGTAAATATCCTGTTTCTCATCAACTTTTACCAAGAAGTTTTAGTATCCATTGATGATCCCTCCTCCAGTTTTTTTTTTTTTCAATGATATTTGCACAATAGTGATTTTATAACCCTATCATTCATTTTGCATTTAGTAATTGGCATTCTATAGGGAAGTCTTTTCCCTTTCCCTCTGTTCAGGAAAGTATGCATATACGAGTATGTGTGTATGGATGGATAGATGGATGACTTATCAAAACAGAATCATGGGTTACTACTTTATTCAATGGATTGTAATCCATTACCATCATTATTTATTTTAATGCTCAAATTATTCCAGATATGATCTGTAGGAGCCCCCTCAATGTGGCTTCTGAATTCCCTTTAAAAGAAATCAACTCATGAATGTCTAGTCTTGAATAGGCTAAAGCTGGGTGATAGTTGATACTGAAACACTGAGTGAAGCCACCTTTTAGTAAGTACTAGGCATATACGTCTGGCAGAGCTTTCAGCTCGGGACTGGAAATATTTTAACACTTTCATGCTCTACATTGGTAATATGATTTTCATGGTATATACTCATTCCCCAATAATTTCAAGGGGAATTGGAATATAACTTACATTTTATTTGTGGCTGAGTTAGCCTTTTGCAATAAATAAACACATAAACAATCATTTAATTTTAAATAAATTTGTGTACAATTCCATTGATTTATTCACTGAATATTTATTAATCAACATTTAAGTACTAGATTTGTTAAACCCTGGTGATTCAGTAACAACCTCCACAATGTCTAGGCTACTAGGGGTGTTAGATCTAACAAGGGAAGACAAACAAGTGAAAAAAATACAGGAACAGTAGGGGCTGACTGGTTAGCTCAGTTGATTAGAGGGCAGCCTTACTACAACAAGATCATGGTTTGGATCCCTGTATCAGCCAGCCACTAAAGTAAAAACAAAGAACAAAAATTGGAAATGTATGTATAATGGTATTATATGTGCTTTTGATTATAATTAGTAGGATAGAATATTGGCACAAATGAGAGAATGGTAAGGTCTTAAGTGCTCAAAAAAGGTTTCTTTTTTAAAATTTTAATTTCTATTTATTTATTTTTATTTTATTTTATCAATATACAATGTACTTGATTTTCATGTCCCTTTATGATTCCTCCCTCCCCCTCCCTCTCCCTCATTCCACCCATCAACATCATATCTGTTCACTTGTCTTAACACGTTCAAGGAATTGTGATTGTCCTGTGTTCTTCCCTGCCTCCCCCTTTTGTTTGTGTATTTATTTATTTATTTTTAGCTCCCTCAAATAAGTGAGAACGTGTGGTATTTCTCTTTCTGTGCCTGACTTATTTCACTTAACATAATTTTTTCAAAGTCCATGTTGCTGCAAATAGTAATATTTCATTCTTTTTTATAGTAGAGTAGAATTCCATTGTGTAGATATGGTACATTTTCTGTATCCACTCATCAGATGATGGACATTTGGGCTGGTTCCAACTCTTGGCTATTGTAAATAGTGCTGCAGTAAACATTGGAGTACAGGTATCCCTTCAACATGATGATTTCTATTCCTCTGGGTATATTCCCAGCAGTGGAATAGCTGGGCCATATGGTAGATCTATCTGTAATTGTTTGAGGAACCTCCAAACCATTTTCCATAAAGACTGCACTATTTTGTAGTCCCATCAACAGTGTATGAAAGTTCCTTTTTCTCTGCAACCTCACCAGCATTTATCATTCTCAGTCTTTTGGATATTAGCCATCCTAACTAACATCCTAACAGGGGTGAGATGGTATCTCAGTGTGGTTTTGATTTGCATTTACCAAATGCTGAGTGATGTTGAACATTTTTTCATATGTCTGTTGGCCATTTGTATATCTTCATTTGAGAAATGCCTATTCAACTCCTTTGCCCATTTTTAAATTGGGTTACTTGTTTTTTTGTTGTAAAGTTGTTTGAGTTCCTTGTATATTCTAGATATTAATCCTTTGTTAGATGTATATTTTGCAAATATTTTCTACCACTCTGTTGGTTGCCTTTTAACTCTGTTCATTGTTTCTTTTGCTGTGAAGAAGCTTTTTAGTTTGATATAATCCCATTTGTTTATTTTTCCTTTGGTTGCCTGTGCTTTTGGGGTTGTATTCATGAAGTCCGTACCCGTTCCTACTTCCTGGAGTGTTTCCTCTATCTTTTCTTTAAGGAGTTTTATTGTTTCAGGGTATATATTTAATTATTTAATCCATTTGGAGTTGGTCTGGGTTCATGGTGAGAGGTATGGGTCTACTTTCATTCTCCTGCATATGGATATCCAGTTTTTCCAGCACCATTTGCTGAAGAAGCAGTCTCTTCCACAGTGCTTTTGGTGCTTTTGTCAAAGATCAGATCAGATGGCTGTAGGTATATGGGTTGATTTCTGTATGCTCTATTCTATTCCATTGACCCATGTGTCTGTTTTTATGACAATACAATGCTGTTTTGGTTAGTATAGCTTTGTAGTACAGTTTAAAATCAGGTAGTCTCATCACTCCTATCCAACATAGCGTTGAATGTACTACCCAGAGCAATCAGAGAAGAGAAGGAATTAAAGGGCATCCAGATTGGAAAAGATGAAGTCTGACTGTCACAGTTTGCAGATGACATGATCCTATATATTGAACAGCGTAAGGCCTCTACAAAAAAACTCTTAAGAGTTGATAAATGACTTCAGCAATGTTGCAGGATACAAAATCAACACAAAAAAATCAGTAGCATTTCTATACTCCCACAGTGAATATGCAGAAAAAGAAATCAAGAAAGCTAGCCCATTTACTATACCCACCAAAAAAAAAAAAAATACTTAGGAATAATGTTAACCAAGGCTGTGAAAAATCTCTACAATGGGAACTACAAACCACTGTTGAGAGAAATTAAAGAGGACACAAAAGGTTTCAGAGAGTAGATAGAGTCTTCATATAAGATTAGTTCTTATAAATTTTTAAAAAGTTGAAAATATGACTTTTATACATATGTTGAAGATTTATTCAACTAATTAATGTTGAGGAAGCAATACAATTGAAAACTGGTTCAAAGAGTTTTTTAGGAACTGGTTATTCATAGGACATTTAATAAAGAAATATTAGAATAAGATTGTTAGTTTGATTACAAAACCGATTACTGTCTTACAAGGCAATAAATTATAATCTTTGGTGTTATCTTTTCTAGTAGACAAAAATATTTGTATCCCTATAGGGCACACATCTGTAAGTTACCATGTAACTTCACAGAATCTGAGCCCTTGAATAATAATGGCAAATAGCAAAATCAAAAGAGGGAAACTCTACTTGAGAATTAAGAAACTCTACTTGAGAATTAAGTAAGTCTTCAGAATGACATTGATAAGATAAGTAGTCATGCTCTTGCTGTTATTCAAAATATTTGGATATTTTTCGTAACATTGCTGTCTTTGATCCCAAATATTTTTATGTTATTATTTTATAGTATTATATTATAAATATATCAGTGTATTTTACTTACTATATGTATATGAAGAGTCTTCAAAAAGGCCATGAAAAGATTCATATTATCTTTTAATTCAATTTTTCAATGAACATTTTGAAGTACCCTCATATAATGATGATATAAGATTATTATTGATCTCCAAATAGAGACTGATTCTTTTTTGTATTACAGCATAGTTATTTACATTTGTGCAGCAAAAGATATTAATTAATTGTATGAGCCTCCCTGAGCATAGAGTATTGAGTAATTATTGTCTGGAAATGTCATTAAGAAATATAGGATTAGATCCTTCCAAAGCTTCATTGCTTGAGCTTCAATCCTGAGGTTAGGAAACTAAACCTGCCTGTCCGTGAGATTTCTCTTACGATACCTATAAATTTGGTTAGTTCCATTTTTCTGAGGTCTCCAAAATTTGTTAAGGTCCCTACTCTTCCAAGAAGTAACTGTATTTAAGAATTTAGTTCTTTCCATGAGATTCCAAGAATATATTTTTTGAGAACCCAGTTTTTGGCTTATGCATATCCAGATCTCAAAGAGCTGCTTTCTTTTCAATGGGTACACAGTTTTAATTGATTTGAGCTCCCAGATATCAGAAAAACCTGTAATAAATCAGATCTCTGTTCTCTCTCACCTGATCAGAAATAAATTCCCATCATCAATCCAATAGAGATCATCAAATAATCAGACCATTAAATTAGGTACCCCACAAATAGAGAAATATTGGTCATGTAAAACTAGACTCACATATACCCAGGGGCATTCTTGACCATGTGGTTGAGACTGGCTTAGATTCAAGGCTCACTATTCCCTCACCTGGCTGTGGAAAGGAACACAGCTGATGCCAAAATTTTCACATAGGTTGCTCTCTAGACTAAACAGTTGTTCCTGGATTAGTGGTTCAAGACAAGACACGTACTCAACAGTCTTGGTATTTGATTGTGGAAAGGAACACAGCCCTAAGAAAGAGTTAGACAGGAAACAGATAGAATAACAGAATTTGTCAGAAACAAAAAATAACAAATCCCAAACCCCAAACAAACAAAGAAATAGAACTGTGAAAAATCAGAATAAAGAAAAAAAAAAAAAAGAAAATCAGCAAAGGTAAAATGCTATTGCCACTTGGAGGTCACTTTGGGATCTAAGAATGGACATGTCTGGTCTTAACCAGACTGTGAAGCAATGCATTTTAATTCTAAAAGAATGCATTTTAATTGGCACTAGCATGGGAGTCCACTTCAGCATCTCAGTGGGTCCTCCAAAACTGTCAAAGTATAATTTTCAAAAGTATAAAACATTTTACATGAATATAGATTGGACAAGAATAAAACATTTACTCAACTCAGTAAGAGAACCACACGCAATGCACAATGGTAAATTAGTTCAAAGAGTGTTTGAGGAACTGAGTATTTATATCAATTTAATAAAGGAATGTTAGAATAATAATACAAAGTTGAATGTAAAACTGGTTAATATACTTCAGGGCAGTAATTCATTACCATACAAAAGCATTTGTATCTCTGCTGGATACAAATCTACAAGTTACGTGTAACTTCACTGAGTTGGAGCCCTTATAGTAACTGGCAAAATCAAACAATGGTATAATCTCATACAGAATTCAGTAATCTTTGGGAGAGCCTTTTAAAGAATGCTTTAATATGCAGTCATCTTCTCGGCCTTATTTCTAAGTTTTGTGTTCTTAACCCAACCATTACCCCATGGTAAGCTCGTGAGAAACCAAGGGAACATCAGTTTATACCTAGAACAATTCATGAGTAATTGCATTAATGCCGGGGACCAGCCCCAGCACAGAGATTGTAAAGGTCCCCACTGGTAAGGGATCCCCCAAAAGGGAGGAAGGGCAGTGTCAGCGATGGATGGACAGCAAACACACAGATTCAAGGGATCTGCTGAATGCTGACACTTTATTGAAGCATGTACATACTTTTTATACTTTTTCTTAAAGGCTACATAATCATTAAAATAATCAATGAACAATATCATAATATCTCTTTGTAAGTGACATATGTTCTAAGAAAAATAGCATTACAGTTTATTCCCAGAAAAGACAATTACAATGTCCTTTCCTTGGAGCAAGAACGTTACAACCCACTGGTCCTATATAATCATCACTTGTCATCACTTGCAATCATTACCAAAACTACATCCATGGTACAATAGACTTTCTATGACGTTATTAAAACTTGATTCACACCTACATCTAACTATTCTTTATTCCTAAATAAACACTCTAAAAATTAACTTGCTTACAACTTAACTTCTACTTCTATTGTAAAACAAAAGATTGTACATTAACTCCTTCCAAGCAGCCAGGCCAAACTCTCAGGCACCAGACAAGGTAAATGCCTACATAGGTTTGTTGTCCCCTTCTGGGCCCCACTGCCATAAGCCATCTCCTGAAAATCCATAATCATAAGTGTCATTAGTATGATTAAATATTTTTGTATAATTTTGAATCCCACTCCCAAATCTCCCAGAGCGATAATTATGAGGCAGCAAAGAATAAAATATAATTAGGCATAGCAAGCACACAGAGCTCCAGAAAATCAGGGTGGAACGCCGGCATCTTGTCCCACGATGAGGCCTTGCCATCATCCCTTCACGATGAGGCCCTGCAAACACTGTGTTTCATTAAAAGATCTTTACCATACTTAGTCTTATGAGTGGGAGGCGCCCCCGCACATTAATGCATGAAGCATTTCAGAAAGGGAGGAGTGTTGTAATAGAGGTGAGATGTTGACACATATGGGTCAAGGATAGGAAAGGACTAGGTCAGGGAAAGTCATGTACTATATAGTAAGAATTTTGTTAGGAAGTCAGAAGCCATTGATGATTTTAAGCAGGACAGTGGAATAAAAAGATATGTCTTTTGGAATTATTACTCACTTAATTTTAAATGGATTAAATGAATACATTAGGTGGCTGTGGGTTACAGTAAAAATACCTTACATGAAAAAGTGGCAGTGTTCTTCGTTATTGTGCGAATGCAAAATAGCATATTGACATTTGACATAAACATTTTATATTCCAATTTGGTTGAGACACTTTGCTGCTAAATTAAAACTATTCTCTCAGCACTTAGTCTAAATTTCATTTTGTTGTTCAATTATGCGTTGTTTTACTTTTGCTGCTTCTTTCTAAAAATTGTGAAACTGTGTATTTAAAAGCTTTCTCATTAGTGAATAGTTACTGAATAATGACTAACTTATTAATTAAACCTTTTGTAGAGCAATTGAGATATTCCTAAGAGAAGGAAAACACTGAATTATGTGTATTTTGGCTATTTTTCTTTTACTCAGCAATTTGCATACCTTTCTCACATCATGAATTTAGTTATAAGTGCCATAATTTATTAGTGACAGAGGTCACCCAGCCCAATTTATGAACAACCCATTCTCTAGCCAAGCCATTGTCAAGCTGTAAAACGTCCACTTAATTTTATACACAGGATGGTGTGAAAGATGACACAAGATAATAGGAAAAAAATTATGAAAAACAAAATCTTATTTGTAGGCAGTGTGGTTGTGGTGATAGGGATTGAACTCTGATTACACTGTAGGTAGCAATGTTTTGTTTTTCTTTTTCTTTCTTTTCTTTCTTTTTGTTTTCTTCCTGTGTGCTCATTCTAGAATCAAATACCTTTTTCAAAGTGTTTTTTTTTTCTTTTTACTAAAGGTGGTGGATGTGAAGGAACAAAGGGCCAGAGAAGGAACCTATATGAGCTGATTGCAAGATTCTCTTCTAATCAAAATATGTCACTACTAAGAAAGAAAAATTAACTATTATATAGATTTATTCGTTGATAGAAAACAAAGCACTGCACTTTCTAAACCATTTTCTAAACCAGTTCAGAAAGTGAACTTAAAGATGCCAGACTAATTAATTAATGATGAATAGATTAGAAATGAAAAATACAAACATACAAACAAACGCCTGAAAAGAAGTAGTGATTATATCTAAGCTTGTGCGTTGTCATCATTTTGTCAAATATTTATTATCAGGAGACCTTAAGTTCTTTTTCCAGATACCTGATAGTGTATGCTTCATATGACTATTTCACCTATAATTTTCATGATTGAACATTTTATAACATTTTTCTCTTTCTTTTTTTTTAAACCCTTATCAAAGCAAATATTTATTCCACAAATTTATTTAGAGTCAAGGGTAGAGAAAATGGGAAGTTAATATATTTTGTGAGTTTATTATGTATTATGGACTACATAGTCACTTTTCATGTGGGAGATATTATTTCAAGTTTATAACTATTCATAAGAAGAAAAGTTCTCACTAAAGAGCTCTGTGCACTTTTATTAAATGGATGTAGTCATTAAATTATTTCTCCTATTGAATTGAATCCTGTCTTTCTCTAACTTTTGTCTTATTATCTGATGCTACACATGATTACAGTACTTCAGATATTTAAAACATTTTATGTTTTGGCTTTTTTTTTTTTAATGAGGAGGTAAAAACGTGCATATTCTTTCAATATTTAGAACCCTCGCCACCTCTATTTTATGGATAGTCTTTGGGGAAATAATCTTTAAAGACATGTAATGTTCACTGAAAAATAGCATAAATTGCATATCTGCACACTGAGTAGAGTGATAGATTTTTTTGGTTTGTTTCTGGACACTGGACTCTGGGAATTGAAAAATTACTTATTTTGTTTCCTTCCAAGAGATTTTGGCCTTGACTATAGAAATTTCCACAGAATGCTTAATTTGGCTACTGGCTAGATTAATTTAAATGAGAGATACATGTAATTGAGTTAAAAGGACAAAGAGACAATAATAGATTTTAAAAAATTTTTAGTGGTATAAATTTGAGTAAAGAGTTCTCCTTAGGATCATTGATAGGTGGAATCATGTTTCAGATTCCAAGCCTAGGACTGTGCATTTATCATATAAGAAAATGTAAAGTGAATAAAAATTCTTGTGACCAACTTGAATTAACAATTCTGTGTTTTCATTAATTGAGTATTATTTAATCTCAACCATTTTTCATCTCTGTTCTTAGGCATAATTTGAAATGACTGGTTTTAAGTAAGTATGGGAACAGCCTCTTAAATACTTCAAAAAATCCTTATAAATTCCAGATTGCCTTTATCATTATGCAAGAAGAATTAGATCACCCTGGTCCCTATCCTTGAGGACATGTGTCCTAGATTTATGTCTTTGAATAAAGGTATTCAATAGGGAGGGTTTTTACTTATATTGTTAGGAAAGTAGACATTTCTAGTGATGGCGATGTTTGTGCGCACTTTGCTAAAAAGTTTAAGTCCAGTTTGTAGAAGTATACATTTATAAAACAAGTGAATTTGGAAGTTTTTATTTTTATTTTTTTTGCATATGGTTTATTATAAATACTCTCAATATCAAATCCCTTTTTTTTTTGCATTCATCATCAGCAATAATAACTGATATTTATTAAGGGCCATCTATAAAGTGGCCCAAAGTCTAGAATCAAAGGTGAATGCATCATGGCTGGTTTATTGATATAACATTACAAAATGCAAGACATATAATGCCTGGCCCAGAAAATGAGATGAAGTGGAAAGAAAATAGAACTTGGAATCAGACAACCTGGATTTAACAAGATAATTATTCTTGGATTTTTCAGGTCTCTGAGCTGAAAACCTGCACTTTTAATGACTAGATCAGGTAGTGGTTGTGAAGATTAATTGGAGTTTAAATTAAAATGGAGAAATTTTTCATACAAATTGATAGCAGCCAAGTTAATTCCTGTGTGTATGAAAGAGAGACCTTTATAGTGAAGCTTGCTTTTACGATCTCAGAGCCCTGCTTATATCACCATGGTTAGCCCAGAGATTTACCTATGGCAGCCACAGCCTTGAGCAGCAATGGGCCTCCCAGAAGCCAAGCCAGCAGCTGTGGTGTGAGACTCCTTTTTTCCCAGCATAGTAATAAAAACATTCCTTGGTTGTTTAAAGTTTTAAACTGAAAGAGATGAAGTTCAAATTCTGAAGAGCTGGGGTTTTTGAGACCCCTTACCAGAAGACTCTCTACCTGTAAAGTGTGGTGGTCCTTCAGTTTAATCTGATGTTGAGATATCTTGTTTGACCTTCACCAAAAAACCTATTTCTGTGACTAACTTTGCTTATAACAAAATCAGTAAGGTCTGAATATCTCTCCTCTGGCTCTTCCAATGTACCAGTCTCCCCTCCACCCACCAATGGACTATGAAGGGTAGGTTGAACTGTGATGCAGTGGGGACAGGGCCTCAGCTGATCCTACAGTGACCTCTCAAGCTGGGATGGTCCTTCATATTTGTCTTAAATTGGGGCAGGAGGAAGCATTCTCTACACCTCTACATTTACCAATGATTATAGGCTTCTCCGAGATGGGGCTGTGACCCACCTGGGCAGAGAAGCAAGGGTTGAGAGCTGAGGCCAAGTCCTGGGGAAGGATTCAGTTGAGAGCTGTCAGGTGCCAAAATAGATGGGGGAGTGCGTGTTTCAGTTCCAGGCATGGGAATCTGGGGGATTTACCACTTTAGCCATCAGAGCATCTATCTTCATAAAATGCCCATAACTTAGACGTTATTATTATTCACATTTTATGAATGAGGAAGTTGAGGTACATAGATATTAGTACTGATAAATATGCTACTATAGTAGGTGGTATTCTGTTTTTTTTTCAGGACCCCTTAATATTCTTAAAAATTATTGAGGGCTGAAATGAACTTTTGTTCTTGTGAGTTATATCAATTATTATTTACCATATTAATAATAGAGACAGATATTGAAAAACAGTAAGTCATTTTTGAATAACAGTAATGTACCTATTATACCTCAGATAAAATAGTTTTATGAATATCTATATTCTTTCCAAATAAAGAAAAAAATAATAGTGAGAAGAGTGGCATTGATTTACATTTTTGCAAATCTCTTTACTGTCTGGCTTAATACAGGATGGCTGGGATCTCATACCTGTTTCTGCAATCTGTTTTACAATATGTTGTTTTGTGAGGAACATTAGGCCTCACACAGAATGTAATTGGAAAAGGGGGTAGTTCCTTAAAGTTTAGTTGAATGTGGGATATGAAACCATATTAATGAACTTTTCTTACTCTGAAATAAATGATGCTGCCAGTATTCATATTATACTCTTAGAAGCGAGCTCCTTTGCTCTTATCATTCTTAAAACATGTCACATCCTCGGGCTGGCCCGGTGGCGCACTGGATAAGTGCGCCGCTTGGGAAGCGCGGTGGCGCTCCCGCCCGAGGGTTCGGATCCCACATACAGACCGGTTCCCGCTCACTGGCTGAGCGAGGCGCGGGAGCAGCACCGAGGGTTGCGATCCCGTTGCCGGTCCCCGGTCCGGTA
>NW_007726546.1:372056-382030 GCF_000696425.1 Galeopterus variegatus
AGACAAAAGACAAAAAAAAAAAAACATGTCACATCCACTTCCAGTTTTGAACTTGGCCCATTGTGTTCTTCCTTCCCGGTGTCTCATGCTTCTATCTGCACTTGCCCCTCCCTACTTATATCTGAATGTCTTCTTCAAGTCTTTCTTCCCTGTGAAACCCTCCTCGAGCAGTCCAGCCTTTACTGATTTGGACTTCTGTTTTAATCTTCTGCAACATTGTAGTTTATACTTTATCTTTCATTCCTTTCCTATAAAATTTGGTAATAATATTGTTCCCATTTTTATAGATGAGGAAACTGAAGCACAGAAACATTAAATAACTTGTTCAACCCATAAAGCTAATAAGTATAGGGATGGGCTTAACTCCAGAAACTATGATTTTATAAAGTCTATGCTCTTAATCCCTACTGTAGAGGAAGAGGCACAGAATACTCTTGATTTAGATTTGGGTTTTTTTTGATAGTTGAAATCTTTTCTTCATGACTCTATGAGCCTTAGAAAGCACTGATTTTTTATTTATATTATTTGCGTAGATTAGCTGATTAACCATTATTTAGTACTCTTCAGGTGTTTCAAATATTAAGCCCTTTAAGGTTTACTCTGAATTGGATACCTTTCTCATGGTAATCCACTAAAAAGAAATTATCTGTTAGGTTTCAGCAACTAGCTATGCCATCTTACTTTGTAGTTACTGTCTTATAGAATTTTACAGCACTTTTTTCCTTTTCATCGGTACACTATCCAAGTTTGTGATTATACATTTATTAGAGTTATTATTTGATTAATATAATTCTCCTTCACTAGACCATAGACTTGATGAGAACTGTAATGGTATAATTTTATGATCATCATTGTAATCCCAGCAAGAATATATGGTGGGTGGCAGTTATTGGATACTCAGTAAATATTCAATGATTAATAACTTAGCCTTAATAGAACTCTTTGTTTTCCTTTATGAAATCAGGAGATTAAATTAGATTCTGTCAAAATATGTGTAACTGTTCCTTTTTTTATGCTGTTTACTTTTAAATAGAGATGGTGTTATACTCTATTTTTAGAAAAGTTTTCAGCATTAACTCTTGTTTTGGATGCAGTAATCTTACTCTATTGTTATAAGTCTATGCAGATTCTTGTCACAATGAATGCAGCAAAAGTCAAATATTAAACTTTTAGAGGCCTGATTATGCTTGCATTCTTCACAATTATTAGGAATGTAAACAAATCATTTAAAAAGATTATAGTTATGTTTTTTCAAATGGTTTTCTGATTGCTTTCTATCTACTTTTTACTTTTTTCCTTCTGTTTTTTTTAACCTGCAGTTACATTAGTGACTTATTTTAAACAAAAACAAGAATTTTCTAGCAATTTTTTTTCTGTTACAGTCTACACAATAAAAAGCAAAAGCCCAAAGTAAACCATCTTTTGTAATAAAATAAAGATATTTTATCCTGATTACCCTATGAGGCGAGGGCTTGAGTCTTATTGTTTTATCCCCAGCATAGTGCCTAAGCACAGTATTCAGTTAATTAAAGTTTGTTGAGCTTAACTTAATTGACTACTTTCTGGCTCTGAACTTTCATTATGCAAGAAATACAGAGAATATGTTACTTAAATCTGTTTGCCTCAAATAAAATTACTGTTCTTTTTGTAGTGAGCAATGATGGTGACAAAAGCTATCTCCTGTTATTCCTGTTTCCTGTTCTTTAGCTATTCCATATGAGATATATATATATATATATTATTATTGTATTTACATCATAAGAAAATCCAGATCTAAACCACTTAAAGCAATAAAATAAATTAGTCCCATGGTTTCCAATTCGTAGACCGTGCATTCCTGGTAGACAGCTTAGTTTCTGCAAAGGGTCCTGAATAAAAGCAGTGTTGGTTGAATAAATAACATGTTGTTCACACGTGTTGTTCTCTGGATTAAAATGTTTGTTGTAATTTTCATAATAAATTACCCATATATTTACATAATTGGTAACATGATCCTTTGGGAGAAAAGAATTATCTAGAACTCCAGACTAGTGAATTCTATTACCAGCTTTCCTCCCATTATCATGCCAAAAAACTTGAACTCATCCTTGCTTCTGTTCCTTTTCTGAGAACTCACATTCTATTCATTCTGAAATCCTTTTGTTGTTTCTTTTGTCATGAGACATGCAGAATCTGACCAGTTTTCACTCTCTCTGCCACTAACATGCTTCCAGGCCTCCTCCTTGGCTGGATTCTCATAGTAGCCTCCCAGCTGTTCTTCCTACTTCTGTTTTGCCCTTGCTCACTTAGTCAGTTCTCTTTAGAGCTGCTGAACAATCTTTGAAAATCTAAATTAAATGTTATGTCCATTCTTAACACTTTCCAAAGGCTTCCCATTTACCTCAAGAAAAAGCAAAGGCCTTACAATGCCCTACATTTCCCTAAATGACCTGTTTCTTGCTTTCAGTCTCCAATTATCTTCTACTTTACCTTTTGCTCATTTCCCTAGCTACTTTGTCTTTAATGTTTTTCCAACATTTGAAACAATTTCCCACCTCAGAGTCTGTGCAATGTAGTTCCTGCTGCTTGCAACACCTTTCCTCTGGATTTCTGCATGCCATCCTCTCTAATTTCCCTTTGGTATATCTGCTCAAGTATTACCTTATCATGAGGTCATCCCTAACCATTCTTTATAGAACAGCCACCACTGTTTTTATGCTCTTGTATCCCCTTTACCCTCCTTTATTTCTCTAAATAGCACTTACCATCATTTTACATATTAAATAATTTGTTTACCTGATTCTGATTATTGTCGGGCTCACCCAGTACTGGAATAAAAGATTCTTTAGGACATGGACTGTTTTTTTGTTTGTTTTTAAGTGAAACGTCCTTAAGACCTAGAACAGGGCCTTACACAAAGAAGGCCTAGAAAACATATTAAATGAATGGAAGAAAGAATAAATGAATAATTGAGACGAAGATTTACCAATTTGTAGTCAACCCTTTGTTATTTTATACTTTCTCCTGAATGACAAGTAAAAGATCTGTCTACTAATACACTTCCCCCACAACATTTCAAATCGTTATGCCACTGGAATAGGACCTTGTTAAAATGGGCTTTTCATAAAGCACTGAATTACATATTAATTTCTCTTTTGGCCACACAATAAAACAATAAATTTCTGCAAGTGATAGAAGGACTTTTTAAATCTTAAAAAAATATATTTTAGTATATGATTGTGAGGCTCCAATAGCATTTATTTATTCTGGAATATTCATTTACATTTATCCTCAAACACTAAAAGCAAGGGGGATTTGACTCCTTTGTTCTTTCATAGTAAATTTTCTGTGTAATGAAAGAGACTTTTGTTTTAAAGAAAGTCCTCAGAGGAACCTGCACTATTACTCAAACTGTTTCTGTCAAATTAAATTTCATTTGTGAATTTGTGCTAGTTTAAGAAATGTAGAAATCAGATGTTTTGGCATAGTTTATGGATTCAAAGGAAATTATAATTACAGCAGTTATAAAGCAATGAAAAAATTAAAAGCTGTTGAATCAGCTGTGGTGCCTATTGCATAATTTATAATTTTGGGCTCTCGGTAATTCAATTAATTTAACATGACAAGTTTTCTGTGCTTTACTACTTGGCAATTTCTATCAATTTAATAGATTTTCCTTTTTGATATCTAGCTATTCCCATAAGATTCACAGAAGTCTTGGAAGTACTAATATCATTCAGAATACAGTTTCCATTAATTTAAATTTCATTGTTAATTGTAGTTATTCATCCATTTCAGAGAATTATCGACAATCTTGCCCAGTGACATTTGTCAAAATAAGCATTCATTCATCTTGAATTTAGGTACTAATCTGGAATATTGAAATTTTAATCTAATGATTGGATATGTTTAGTAACAATAAAACTTTAAACAAATTTACAATATATGTTTAATGCACCTTTTAGCAGGTAACTTGAAAAATGCTCAAGACATGAATATTGGTAATGCGTTTTCATTGTAAGGAGAGGTACGATACAATGTGTGAGAAACTGAAATTTTTCAAAATAGAATATAATTTTGAGAACTACTGCTGTCATTATAGGATTGACAATTTTATACTCATTTTGAAAATCACACCACTTAAAAGATCACCTGAAATATTCACTTCCTCATACATAAGTTTTTAACACAACAACCTCTTTACCAGTGCATCTTGAAGTGAAATCAGTGAAAGTGTTATTTGATGAAGTGCTTAGCTCTGTGATCTTACAAGAGTTTTATCATCTTTTTCCTGGATGAAAAATATCTCTTGTTTGTAATTATCTTTAACATTAACTTGACAAAGTTTAGAAAATATATAAATCAAATTATGATAACAGTAACACATCAAGTGAATTTCTTTTTTTTTTTTTTCCTTTTGTCTTTTTTACTGACTGGTAACGGGATCACAACCCTCGATGTCGCGTCTGTACTGGGGACTGGCAACGGGATCGCAACCCTCGGTGTTGCGTCTGCACCACGCTCAGCCAGTGAGCGGGAACCGTTCTCCACATGGGATCCGAACCCTCGGCAGGAGCGCTACCGCGTTCCCAAGCGGTGCACTCTCCAGTGCACCACCGGGCCGGCCCAATGAATTTCTGACTCTCTCAAGTTTATAAATCTACAAAGAGCATTTTCTAGTATAATATACTTTACAGAAAACTGTTAAGAGAACTAAAAATTAAATTATACATTCTCCCCAAGGACTATAATTATACTTATATTTGTTTTTACTAGTTCAGAAGAGTCAAATAAAATAGTCAATCTTCTATATTTATTTACCAATTCCATTTTTTTAAATTTTATTTTTAAATTTTTTTTATTGAAACACATTGGTTGTACATATATATGGGGTGCATATTTATATTTCAGTACACATGTACAATGTGATGATCTAATCAGAGTAATTAGCATATTCATTATTGTAAAACTTAATCGTTTCTTTTTGATGTGAACATTTGATCTCTCTTCTAGCCATTTGATAACATGCAGTTAATCATTGTTAATCATAGATTTCTGAGTTAACTATACACCAATAGAACTTATTTTTTCTATTTAGCTATACATTTGTATACATTAACCACCTCTCATTACTGCATTGTATTTTATGATCAGTGGGTAAAAACTATAACTTGTTAGCATGACTATTCGGCTGTTTGAACATTAAATTCAGTTTCTTTTTTCCTGGGCTGAATCTGCTTTATTATTACACCAAATAAAGTTAATAAATACTTTTTCACTTGAGAATAATTTCTGACCTGAATCTGCTTTAATCATGGAGACGAAATGAGTCTGAGCAATAACTGGTATGAAAGAAATGGGGTATTTTGTAGCATTTTTTTTTTTTTAAAGATGACTGGTAAGGGGGTCTTAACCCTTGACTTGGTGTTGTCAGCACCACGCTCTCCCATGTGAGCCACAGGCTGGCCCTGTAGCATGTTTTTTATAGAATGCTTCATTTATATGCATAGATAATGTAATGAAACCTAGACATAAGTTAATAGATACAAGTTTTAAAATCCAGGGATTTGGTGGTTTAGATGGCACTGATCTATTGTCATAACCACCTCCCCTTGAGATACTGACAATCTGGATCATCTTTACTTTCTAAAGGAATTATCAGAGATCCAGTAGCAAAGTAATACAGCCAATTATTTTCTTTTAAATGTGTAAAATCTGAATTTAAGGTAAGAGATTTGAAAGAAAAGGGTATACCAAAAGAACATGATTTTTTTTCTAATTTCTTTAGTCCAAGAAAGATAATGTTGAGTGGAGAGTGGGTGAGAACAATGTAATTGATCTGGGGATCTAGTACTTTTATGGAAGCAAAGTGACTTACTACCACTGCATATATGAGGCCTCCACACTTATTGTATTCTTATCAGCACGTGGCAAATAATTTCATGTCTCTCATCATCTTCCTCTCCTTATCTCACTGTAAATCTTTCAACCATTGACCATCCTTCCTCCACCCCATCCTCTGTTCTTGGAAGGTAACCTTGACTACCTGTCTTTCCACAGAGAAAATGGAAACTTAGGAGAGCTGAGCTCACTCAAATTCCTACATTAATTCCCACATAGGAATCTCTGTATTTTTGCATTCGGCATTATTTCTTTTATTCTGGTCTTGAAGGAAAGTTCATTAGTCCAGAACTGTGTTTGCAACTCAAAGAAACACAGCACTGAGTACCCTATAACTGCCTCCCCACTACTCATTTCCCCTTCATAGTCAATCACCCTGAAAGAAAATTCTAATTTTCTCTCACTTTCTCATCACATTGTAAGTTTTACATACTCTAGCACTTTGTGGAAACTGCTCTTGCTAAGGGTATTCAAAGTTTCCTCATTGTTAGCATCAGTGGACTTCATCATCTTTTTCTTCTGTCATTTTATATTGGCAATTATCCCTTTATTACTAAAATACTCTTTTTGGCTTCCAGACCATTATATTCTTTCTTTTCTTATCCTCTTGCTCATTTCTTCTCAGTTTTCTTTGCGAAGGTCTTTTCTTTAAGTACTGATGTTTCCAAACTCATGTCTGGCTGCCTGCTCCCTTGAGAAGGAAAGAAAAAAAAACTCAGAAGTCAAATAGTTGGTGTTAGAAAAGCAGATGTATTCAGCTGAAGGAGATGGTAGGCTATCCTGTCTCAAAGATTTAGATTTACTTATGGGTTGAGGGAATGGAACGTGGAAGGTGAAAAGCAGAAGAGGAGATTTGAGCTATGAGGGGTCCTTGTCTACAAGTCAGGTACGTCTTGCCAAGGCTTTGTCTGGTTTCTGTTCTCATCTTCGCTGTTATCAGGACCCTGCAAGATTTTGATTTTCTCCAGAGTAGAATCAATTCTTCTGCAAAGTCGTTTGTGTAGTTTGGCTTTGCAGAGCTCTGGTTGACTTGGCTGGTACCCAAGGTACTCATTTGGCCTTGATCATTTCTCAAAACTCTACAGGTCTCGAAGAAAGAACTGTTAGCTTTGCAAAGTTATGATTAGTTTCTCAGCTTTGTTTTTCTATTTAGCAAGAAAGATAAGAAAGTCAGAGGATGGGAAGAAAGAGTGGAAAGAAAAAAAAATGTCCTTTTTAAAATCCTCCCCACCCCTGCAGCCCAGGAGGTTTTAGGTCTCAGTATGCCTTCAGTCCTGCTCACTCCAACATTGATGTTCTCCAGGTACTTGTTTTGGGCACTTTTCTTCCTTGTTTAATGCATTTTCCCCTGAATGATTTAATTTGCTTCTGTTCTTAGTTGCTCACATTAAACTCTCCATCATCAGGTCAACCTCTTTATCTGCATGACCTGCAGGCATATTGTCTTTAATGTCTTCAAAATGGACCATCCTCATTGTCTTGCGAATGTTTTCTTCTTCTTATATTCTTGGGACTTTTATCAGCTCACTAATCAAAGTCATTTCTCATACCCATTTAATAATTAAGGCTTATTAATACAGCTTCTTAATTAATACTTTGTTCTTTCTTCTCTCTATTCTCACTGTAATTCAGGACCCATTACTTAACACCTAGGTAACTACAGTAGACATCAAACTAGTCTCTATTCTTTAGTCTTTATCTACTTTAATATATTCTCACATTGTAGAAATTATCCATACTACAAAGTGTGTCATATTGCTTTTCTGCAATTTAAAGGGAGTCAAAATAAAATCCAAAGTCTTTAGGAGACCCATTGGGACCTCATAGTTTCTTTCTTTCTTTCTTTTTTTTTTTTTTTTTTTTTTTTTTTTGTGGTGGGCCAGTAAGGGGATCCAAACTCTTGACCTTGGTGTTACCAGCACCATGCTCTAACCAAGTGAGTAACTGGCCAGCCCCGTCAGTTTCTTTAATCTCTGTCTTCACTTCTGAATATTTTCATCCTTTCTACTTGCATGAGAATCATATCCAGCTAAATAATTTGTAGCCAAATTAATTTCATTTTACCTTGCATTCATCTATCTTTTTGCCTAAAATATTCTTGATATACAAAAACTTTTCCACTTAACTTAAATTTCAAGATTTAACTGATGGGCCTTCTCCAAAGGTACTGTGTTCTGTACATGTTCCTATTACAGTTCTTATCACACTTGTTTGCATTTATTTGTATAATGTTCTTTTTTTTTTTTTTTTTTTTTTTTTTTTTTTTTTTTTTTTTTTACTGTTTTCTCAGTACAGCATAAATGTGGACTATATTGTACTTATCCATCTGCCCTCACGTGAAACATGGTAACTTGTACTTAATACTTTCAAAAAACACTTGAACGAATGTATGTGGGAACATTCTAATAGATATAAAATAAAATTAAAATTAAACGGGGTTAACTTCAAGAGAACAATTGTGTGTATTAAATATGCTGAGTTATTTTGCACACTGTCTTCAACAAGATCACTTTCTCATGTAGGAAATATTGAAAATATGTAAATTCATTTCCTCATAACATTCATTTACCCAACTCCAGTCAGACAGTCCCTGATTCCAACCTATCATACATCTGCCAGAGATACAGAGAAAAAAAAAAGGAAGAAATCAAATATAATTTTACCAATAACAGAACATTTTAAAGAGTATATTTGCATGTCAGCTGGCCTTTAAGAAGAACGGTTAACAAAAATAGGTGTGTGGGAATGTAATGGCAGGACCACAGAGGCTGAAGTCACTGGTTGCCATGTTACTAACAAGGTATTTGAATGGAAGAAACAAAAAAGAGATCAAATTGTCTCCCAAATAGTAGGGGTACTATGTGTGTTTTTGCAGTTTTAATATTTTGGAATTGAAAAATTTTAAGAAAAATGTCTGTTATTTGTGATGATGAATGCTAAGTGGAGAACACCTTTAACAAAAAAATTTTGGATGCTGATGCTAATCCTTCCCAATTTAATACTTTATAACATAAATTTTAGGTTCCTCTTAGTTATTCTCAGGACCAAGAGATGAAAATTTTATTGTGTCTGTTTGAAAATGTGTAGTATAAAAACTCTGAACAGAGTTTCTAGTACAGGAGATATAATTAACTCTGCTTGTGAGAGTAACTTTCAATCATGTAATAAACAAATAAACACAAACATTTACGGAACTGAGGCTGAAAGCACTGTGGGTACAACCATGAACAAGACACATGGCCCTTACTCTCTCCAAATGCACCAGCATCATTTCTCTCTTGGATTAATTAAATAGACTCCTATGAGATCTCTCCACATCTCTCTATCTTCCAAATCATATTTCAGAGTAATTTTTATAAAACATAAATTTCATACCATCTTCCTAACTAAACTATTTCAGAGATTAACTATTACTGTTAAAATAAAGAGAAAGAACATTTCTTTTCTCTATAGGCTGTGACGGTCTGGCCCCTACCTGTGTTTGTAGTCTCATTCCATACCATTCTGCCCTCTTTCTTCCTGTTGCTTAACCATACTTTCCTTCCTTAATTTATTTGAATTTCCTACTTTGTACTGGCAGAGGACCTGTGCACATGCTGCTTTCTCTGTATGACATGCTCTTTAAATATTTTAATAAAGTTAAAACATAATTCAAACAGTGGATGCTCCTTAGACTATTGGTGATGGAATATGTTAAATGAAGAATCTTTTGTAAAATTTATAGAAGTGTTTTGCCTTAATAAAGGAATTTTATGCATAAATAGAGACACAGTGTGATTATAAAGTTTAGTTGAAACTGTATATATATATGTCTAAAATTTAATGCAGATTTTATACAATGTAGTTATATATTTTTTAAGCACTTATCACCACGTAGATTTTTCTTCTTTATCTACAACAACAGAATTATGGAAAATTCATTTTGTTTTGTGGCATTTTATATAAATGTGTATATTTCAATAACAGCTACATTGTCAGTGAAAGTTTAGATTACACTCTTAAGAATTATCTTAAGAACAACTCTTCTGGGCCTGCCCGGTGGCGCACTGCTATAGTGCGCCGCTTGGGAAGCGCGGCGGTGCTCCCGCCGAGGG
>NW_007726546.1:382402-437566 GCF_000696425.1 Galeopterus variegatus
GGTACGGGGGCGACACTGAGGGTTGCGATCCGTTGCTGGACACGGAAAAAGACAAAAAGGAAAAAAAAAAAAAAGAACAACTCTTCTTAAGATACAAGATTTAATTTGAATACTACACCTGAAAAAATTTTAACTTTGAATGCTTTTCATTATCAAGTACTTTTTCATCTTTAATTTGTCTAGATTTGAGAAGAGCTTTTAAGTACTTGAAATATTATTTGAAAGCATCAATATGGTCACAATTTACTGCTTCTCAAAAATGTGTGTGTAAGTGTGTATATCTGTGTTTGTAGCATACCTCATAAATAATGTATTATATACTTGCATGTATATAAGTACCACTTACATTGGAAAACATTGTTCTTCCCTATGGTTTGACTTCGTAATGAAAATAGAAAAATGGGTGCAGTTCTTATATTTATTATTTATAATAGCACATCTTATTAATAAAAAGTAATAATATAAATGTTCAGCAACTCTGGAAAAAAGTCACATAATCTTTCCCCATAGCCTTTAATTCAGGCTACAGTAGACAGTATAACAACTTTAAACAGAAGAAACAGTAAAAATCCCACCATGTGAGGTAGATCAGATTTTATAGGAATGTCTGTATGCCTTACATGACTGAGTTCATGCTTTTAAAGCTCTAATCTTTCTGAAAGGTCTTTGTTTTAAGGTAAAAGAAAAATAACTTTATTTTTGTTTGTATGTTTTTTAGTTAATTTTATATTTGCTTAGTTTTTCTACCAATGTTTGAATACATTATAGAAGCACTAAAGAGGATAATTGGAATAAGCAAAAGCATTAATAACAGATTTGTCTAGAATTTATTTTGTTTTTTTATCAGGCTGCCATCTTATAAGAAACTAATTGTACTTCAGAAGGCTGAATACTATACAATTTTTAAAACATTCTGGGATAATTATTAACATCTCCTCTTTAAAAAAAGAAATCTTTGTGGGTAGGATAGAGTGAGCTTTTTTGTTTACCTTATAGAGACATTTGGATTATTGCATTAGTCTCCTACCTGGTAGTTTTTGTTCAAGGCCTTTTTTTCCACAAAATATTATGTGTATTACTGCCAGACTCATTGCCCTAAACCACTGTCCTCAACATAGCTGTCAACTACATTTTAACTATCTATAATATGATTTTATATGCATATTTGTTTATGTTTCTTTTTTTTCTATTAATCTCTGTGTTTACAGAAAGTAGAAACCATTTCGTTTTTTAAAAAAATATCTATGTGGCTAGTGTGGCTAGCACTGTATCTGAAGATTAGTAAATATGAGTTAATGGCCTTGAAAGAACAAGTTTCAGTTTGCATAAAAGTCCTAATGGTTTCCGCTTAACAGAAAATTGAGGCCAAGCTGTGAGAAATTTCCCCTTATGAACTTGAGAGACAGAAAATCAGTCTATGTTTGGAGTTTGGGAAGGTGAAATTTAAATTAAGCAAGTATATTGACATTCTAATTTTAGTTTGTCGCTTATTTAATAGGCATAACATTATTCTTTTAAATTATATACTGTACTTTTATTTGTTCGAAAGATATTACCGTTTGCAAGTAACTATGGTAAATATTTGGCAAAATAATTATAAAATCTAGCCCCTGTTTTTTATATTTATAGTCATTAAACCTTAGTAGTCAAAAGATCTTCTAAATAATGGAATTGTTAAGTAATTATACAAAGGTATATGTAATTGCTTAGTATATAGAATGGAAACTGTAGCATGCAATTCTAGAGATACCCTGCTTCTCTCTAGAGTAGTAGAAAATATGCATAAATGTAATATTATTTTTACTCTGTAATTAAGTTTTGCAACATTATTCAAAGAAAAATCACCTTGGTTTTTGGCATCTGTTCAGATTCTGATTTAATAGTACTTGTGATGGAATGTACTGACCTCTGCACTTACTGAACCAATTGGAAAGAAAAGGTTTCCAAGAACCTATAGCTGCCAAAGGTTATTGTGAATTGTTCTAAATATAAATTATCCCTTTGCAAGGATACAGAAATTACTTTCATGTTAGAAATAATCAAATGTGGATTGGTCATTCATTAGGCATTATTGGTAAGCAGTCCATTGTCTTAATTAGCCAACTACAAATCATTATGTTTTGAAATTTTCAGCTATATCATTTGATTCATTTGACACCATAAAAGTGCCTTTATAAAAGTATATAATTAATAAGGACCCCTCTATAATTATCTTGATAAATTTCCCTGGTTCTTTCAATAAAATAAAAAGTTTGCCCACCTTAGAGCATAAGAAGACAGTGTATACATTCATTCTATTTTGACTTTTTAGTATCTGTGTAAACATACTATCTTATAACTTCTAGTATTTTAAGTTTTATAACATTTCTTTCATCCCACAATTTATATATAGGGTTGAATTTTCCTTTCTAAAACTAATTATTTACTAATTAATTATTAATTTCAAGAACTAATGATCTTAATATGATTGCAATGTTTGCAGTTACTTTAAATTGATAATTGTATTTATGAAATTTTCTGAAATGGATAGCTGTATGTGCTTATGTAAAAAGTTAAAGCACTGTAGTTTACAATGTAGTGATTAACAACTAGTGTTTGGGAATCTGACTTCCTTGCCTTAAGCATTTATTAACTATGTGACTTTGGAATATCAAGTTAAAAATGTCTAAGTCTCAGTTTCTTTATCTACAACGTGAGGATAATAATACCTACCTTACAGATTTGAAGTGAGAATTAAATGAGATAATCAATTTAAAGTCCATGGGGAGACAATAAATTAAAAGATAAATGAAGCTAAGATATTTATACCATAACTCATCTAGATTCTATATTACAAGGGTTTCTATTCCCCCATATTCTAGATTTTTAAAAATTTATTTTTAATTAAAACATAATTGATTGTACATATCTGTGGGGTAGAGCATTGAATATCAATATCTGTGTGCAGTATGTAAGTCTATATTACAAGGGTTTTTATTCCCCCATATTCTAGATTTTTAAAAATTTATTTTTAATTAAAACAGAATTGATTGTACATATCTGTGGGGTAGAGCATTGAATATCAATATCTGTGTGCAGTATGTAATCCTCAAATCAGGATAATTACTGTATTTATCATTACACAGTATAATTATTTTTTGTGGCCCTTTACCTATTTCTGCCTAACCCCCTCACCCCTGTCCCTTTCCTACCTCTAGTGTCCTCAGTTCCATTTTCTCCTTTTGAATGTTCAACAAATTTATTACAAGGTTTTGAAAATTCAGGAATTTAAGGAAGAAATAGAGTGAGCTTGTCAAAATAATTTCATACAGAAATAGACCTGCTGATAACATTACCACTAATCAAATTTACTTGGAAGATTCAAATATATTATAAAATTACTTTTTAAGGGTCTAGTGAAAATGGTGAAGCCTACCGCTTTTAACTCAATGGGAAGTAATTGGGGGGTATTCAATTTATTTATTTATTAACTTTTTATTATTTATTACCTTTTTAGTGCTATATTAAAATATGCAAAATATTACTTGATAATCACCTTTGAGATGGTTTAAAAAAAGTATTCTATGTATGCTTGCTGTAGTTCCCCCATCAGATATACACCAAGTGTCAAAGGAATTTGACTTTTAGTTTCTGTACAGCTAGTCTTACTGTGGTCCACTTGATGGCAGTATTGCTGTTGGTGGAGTCACAGTCTTGCTGCATGGTTTTTCTTCTTTGTTTCCTGTGTAATAATGTAATGTAAGCAAACTTTTCAATTAAAGCATAAATTATGAAAGGCTTATTTTCTGCTAATACATAAGTGGTTATAATTCAGAGATGTTTTGTGGAGGAACCAAACTGGAACATAGTAAAACTGTTACATTTCAGAGAGGAGGTACTCTTGAAAAATGAGGAAATCAAGGTTTTCCAGGATTTAAAATTCATGAATCTGAAAGATTTTAGCTTCCATCATTCTTAATAGCATTTTCACTTGTAGAAAAAGGTAACCAGGGACTGCATAAAGAAAGAATTTGCATTCATTGGTTAAGAGGTCAAGTAACAAGCTTAAAATTTAAGGAGTCATGGTGTATGATAAGAACTGACTTCTAGTGACAGGATAAATGTTTCTACTTCTGTCTTATTTATGTGATTTAAAGGTCAATCAAAACTATCAGGTCAACTTTTGAGGGTTTAAGTCCAAAATTTAAGAAAACATTTAATGTTTTCCAGATATCACCAAAAATGTAAAAATTATGCTAGTAAAATGGTTTAGAAGAATTAATCAATACATAAATTGCTTGATTTAGAGTGGCCGAAGACTAGGTGTTATTAGCAATGATTACATATTGCTCTCTAGTTCTTAAGTAAAATCTCTTTTATTCAGAAAAAGAGAATATTAGTATATTAAAGTAGGACCAAGTTAGTTAAAAAAGAGTCCTAGCTACATGCTTCCTAATATTTTTTTCCTTTTCCACTTGTTTCTCCACTTTTCCTGCCCTGATTCTGTATGGAGGTTGCCATAGCCAAAGATATCCCTCTAAGTTTTTGGGTCTCAGTCTGGTTTGCATTGACTTGCTATGAGCTTTTGGTAGTGTAGAGAGGATTCACTCTATGGGCTGCGATCTGATTAAGTGAATTAGCTTTCCTCCTTTGCAGGTAACACAAAGTAATATCAATAGTTTCATACAGGGGATGTCTTCTAAGTTTTGTGAGTACATTAATTTTGTCAATCTGTAGTTTTATAGATTTGCCCCTGGATAATTGCAAATTGTATAAACATACATTATTATTTAGAGGGAATATGAAACTCAGGTAATTATTTGTTAAACACTTAGTATTGTACTATGACACTGACCTTATAAATATCATCATTAATTGATATAATTGTGTTATCCCCATTTTACAAGTGAGAAAACTTGCCAAAGATTACACAGCCAATATATGGCAAAGCTGGGACTCAATATGAGCAAAGAAACATAAGGTTGAAATGGATCCAGTTCCTGTTTTCCAGCTTTCTACAAATTTTAGATTACTTCTCTTTTTGTCAGTTTCTTTTAAAGCATTTGTCATAATATTTTATAATCATTTGATTTTGTTATCTTGTTAAATAGACAGTATGCACCCCGATAGCAGGGATATCTATTCCTGGTTTCCAGCTTTCTACAAATTTTAGATTACTTCTCTTTTTGTCAGTTTCTTTTAAAGCATTTGTCATAATATTTTGTAATCATTTGATTTTGTTATCTTGTTAAATAGACAGTATGCACCCCGATAGCAGGGATATCTTTAATTTGCCTTTTAAATTGTGTTATTTTATTATTTTTTTTCATTTTTGTATTGTGAATCCTGAAGTGATACTAATGGATTTTTTGACATGTAATAGGTACTTCATAAATGCTTGTTAAATTAATATCACTGTGTTCCCTACAGTACACCAAATCTGTAAGGGGTTTCTCCTGGTTTTACTTTTCTGGATCTTAAGTACACTCCTGTGTTTGAAAGTTTTATTCCAAAAAGTCTGCTTACCCAAATGCAACTTTACCTACCATGATTTGGCAAACACAGACTTTCAAGTGCAGAAAGAACAAAGTCTTAAAATTACTTAATAACAGCATGTGCCTTCCAAAAAAGCTGAAGAAAATAGTCAAATGGAACAAAAAATAGTGAAATTACTATTTATTATTAATATATAAACTACAATTTTAAACACAAAATATTTTATAATTTTATTTTTTATGTAATTGTGTCCAGTCTGTTTTCCCACCCATTATTGTAGTAAAGCCTTTCTGTAGTGGTCTGATGTTGCCAGGTACAGTGTAGAAAAGTTTTCTTGTAAAATATATGTTTGTTCTCCAAAAAGATGGGATAATAATTTTTAATGTAAATAATTTCCATGGTCACCTTATAATTTTTACTACTGTGGTGCTCATCAAAAAACTGTACAGGGACACACTTTGGTTTCTTACTTTTTTCAGAATTAGTGTTTGTTATTTTAATGTTTGCTCTTTGTGAACTTAGTTTTATTGTTGGAAAGCAAGTGAAAGGACGAAAAGCAGGAAATCATCTTGCTTTAGTAAATTGGATTTATAAAGTCTTTCTTTTTCTCTTGTAACATGGTAGGAGGAAAGAGATTTATACTCTAACATTTTAGAGATTGGTTAAATGGTTGTGACCAGAATGCTGATTGAAATGTGGACTGTAAAGGTCATGCTGATGATGAGGTCTCATACAATGAGGAACTTACTGGGAATTGGACAAAAGATCACTCTTGCTACACCATAGCAAGGAACTTGGCTGCATTGTGTCCATGCCCTTGGACTTTGTGGAAGGTGGGACTTAAGAGTTGTGAACCAGAATGTTTGGCTGAAGATATTTCTAAGCAGCAAGGCATTAAGGCAGCTGCATGGTTACTTTTAACAGCCTGTGCTGAGTTATGGCAGAAAAGGCATGATGTAAGGCCAGAATTTTAAATGGAAGCACAGCATAATGATTTGGAAAATTTGCAGTCCAATCATGTGGTAGAGAAGCAGAGAGCCAGGGAAAAATGCAAGGGTGAAACAGATGAACTGGTTACTAAAGACATTATCTTGGTGGTGAGGCAGCCAGATGCTAATAACCAAGATAATGGGAAAAAAGCCCTAAAGGCATTTGAAAAGTCTGGAAGGGTGCCCTACCCATCATAGGCCCTGAGGCATAGAAGGACTGAGTTGTCCCAGAGGACAGACCTGGGGTGCAGCTGCCCTCGGGACCTGCTCCCTGCATCCCAGCTGGTCTGGCTGGAGGAGCCCTGCCTCAAGCAGCCCCAAGTGTGGTTCATGCAGCAGCTCTGGAGAGTAGAAGCCTGAAACGTTGATGGTGTCCACATCGTGTTAAGTCTGCAAGCCGGCAGGACTTGAGAGCAGTGAAGTTGTGGCAGCCTCCACTCAGATTTCAGAGGATGTATGGCAAAGCCTGGGAACCCAAGCAGAGACCTGCAGAAGGGGCAGAGCCACTGCAGAGGCCATCTACTAGAGCAATGCTGAGCAGAAAAGTGGGGTCAGATCCCCCACAGAGAACCCCCACCAGAGAAATGTCTAGTACAGCCAAGGCAGTGGGGCTGCTGCCAGGACCCCCAGAACTGTAAGGCCACTGGCAGTGTGCAATGCTGTCCTGGAAAAGGTCCAGGCACCTCTCAGCAGAGCTATAGAGGTTGGGCTGCCCAAGGTTGTGGGGATCTGGATGCCCAATTGTGCCCAGGACTTGGAATCAAAGAAGATAATTTTGGGGTTTTAACACAAAATATCTGCCCTGCTGGGTTTCGGACTTGTTTGGGGCCTGTTTCTCTTTTCTTCTGGCCTATTCTTCCTTTTTGGAATGGGAATGTGTACCCAATGTCTGTTCCACCATTGTATCTTGGAAGTAGATAAATTTGTTCTTGATTTTTACAGGTTCACAGCTGGAAGGACTTTTGCTTTTGGTCTTAGATGAGACTTTGGACTTTTAAGTCCAACTTTTAAGTTGGTGCTGGAACAAGCTAAGACTTTTGGGACTGTTGGGATGGAATGATTGTATTTTGCATGTGAGAGTGACATGAGTTTTGGGGGGCCAAGGATGGAATGATAGAGTTTGGATGTGTTGTCCCTGCCAAAACTCATGTGGAAATCTGATCCCCAATGTGGCAGTGTTGGAAACTGATTGAGTCATGGGGGTGGATCCCTCATGAATGGATTAATGCTCTCCCTAGGTGGAGCTCTCCCTAGGTGGAGGGATTAATGTGTGAGATCTTGCTATATTAATTCTGTGAGAGCTGGTTGTTTAAAAGACCCTGGCACCTCCTTTCTCTCTCTCTTGCTTCCTCTCACCATGTGATCTGCTTGTACCCACTGGCTGCCTGCTGCTTTTTGCCTTGAGTAGAAGCAGCCTGAGGCCTGTGCCAGATTCAGCTGTCCCAGAATCGTAAACCAGATAAACCTGTATTCTTTATAAATTACCCAGTCTCAGGTATTTCTGTTATAGCAACACAAATGGACTAATATACTTGGTTATCAGTAAAGCTGTTCAGTATTCACAGCCATGGTAACAGTGAGATTTAAAATAATGGCAATAGCATATCTATCATGACATTAAATTCATAATGCTATTGTTATTAGTGATTGGCTATTTAATCTATAAAATTACAATCCTATTTCCAAATAAATGTAAATGTTTGTCTAGTGTGCCTTTATTTTTTAATTTAAGCCTTCCAAAATCACTTTGATTTACATGCATTTTCTGTAACATATACATGTGTTTTGTGTTTTGATTTAGGCTGAGAGACTTGGTCTTTATTAGGTAAATAAATCTCATTTACATTTTTGAATATAATTGATATATCTCTTCTTAATATTGGCCATGTTCAGAAATGGTAGGATAATATTTCATTGTATGCTGGGGAAAGGTTGGTAGGTCAGTACCTAGTGAAAAAGTTACAGTTAGATAGGAAGAATAAGTTCTGGTGCTGTAACTAATATTGTGTTGTATATTTCCAGAAAAGAGGATCTTGAGTGTTAGAACCACAAAGAAATGATAAATATTTAGGTGATAAACACACTAACTATTCTTTTTACATCCTTATACAATATATGTCTGTACTAAAATAAACTGTAACCCCATAAATATACACACTGAAAAAAAAAACTAAAAATAATTTTTTTAAATGTTTTATGATTAAATATATAAGTTAAGTAAATTGGTATTTCTTTCTCCGAGCCTGGTTTATTTCACTTAACATAATTTTCTCCAAGCTCATCTATGTTGCTGAAAATGGCAGAATTTCATTCTTTTTATGGCTAAGTAGTATTTCACTGTGTATATATACCACATTTTCCTTATCCAATCATCCATTTAAGGACATTAAGGTTGGTTTCAACTCTTGGTTATAGTGAATAGAGCTGCCATAAGCATGAGCATGCAGGTATCCCTTTGACATGTTAATTTCCATTCCTTTGGATATATACCCAGTAGTGGGATTCTGGATCATATGGTAGTTTTATCTATAGTTGTTTGAGAAATCTCCATACTGTTTTCCATAATGACTGGACTAATTTACATTCTCACCAACAATGTTTAAGAGTTCCCCTTTCTCTGCATCCTTGCCAGTGTTTGTTATTTTCTGTCCTTTTGGTAAAAGCCATCGTAACTGGCATGAAATGATATCTCATTGCAGTCTCGATTTGCATTTCTCTGATGATTAGTGATGTTGAGCATTTTTTCATATACCTGTTGGCCATTTGTATAATCACATGACATTTTAAGTAAGAAGACTCCTTTGCCCATTTTTTAATTGGATTATTTGGTTTTATGCTGAAAAGTTATGACATTTTAAGTAAGAAGACTGCTATGAGTCTTTCTTTCTGAGAGATCCATTGTAATTTCTCTGCTTTCATTTCTGATTTATTTATTTGAATTTTTTCTCTTTTTTCTTAAAGATTTGTCAATTTTGCTTATTTTTTCAAAAAACCAACTTTTAGTTTTGTTGATTTTTTCTATAGTTTTTCTACTTTCTGTTTTATTTCTCCTGTAATCTTTATTATTCCCTTCCTTCCTTAACTTTGGGTTTAGTTTGTTCTTTTTCTAGTTCCTTGAGGTGTAAAGTTAGGCTGTTTGAGACCTGAGATATTTTTTCTTTTTTAATGTAGGTGTTTATTGCTATTAATTTTTATTACTGCTTTTGCTCCATCCCATAAGTTTTGGTAAGTTGTGTTTTTGTTTTTGTTTGTCTCAGGATATTTTAAAAATTCCCTTTGATTTTCCTTTGACTCAGTGGTTATTCAAAAGCATCTTAGAGAAGATTGAGAAGCCAGTGAGTTAACCTTATTGCTCTGTGGAGGTTTTTAGTTGTCTTCTGTAATCCCTTCACTGAATAAAGTATTGAACTAAAAAAAAACCCTGTATAATTTTCTCTTTATGACAAAGATTTAAAAGACTTGAAAAATTATATTTCAATAAACCAAGAAGATATCAAAGTATTCTGCTGTATATAAAGGGATAATACCCTTTTGTAGTGGTAGGCAGAAAGTACCAGTTTTAAGCAAAACTCTGAAGTTGGCAAGGTGTGTCTCCCGTATTTTAGTCTTTCCTGTCTGATAATTGATAATATTGAAAGTATTAGCTTTCCTCTTGCCTGTAGTAGGAAATTCTGAGTCACTAATTGTTTAATTTTAGCCATTTGGTTCTTACAGAAGTGGTATTTTGGGGGAAAAGAACAAGGTGGTATGCTTTAATATATGTCATTGGCCATCACCTGTTTTATCTTCAAGGCACTGCTTTCAAACTATAAATATATTATGAGTGAATTTCATTCATAATATTTGTTAAGATGGATTATTTTGCTACCTAACCATAATATTTTCCTCCTGATACCTTGGTGAGAAGTTTGAGTGATTGATGGTATCATTGTTATTCTGGTTGAGAGAAAGAGTCATTGTGGAACAGGGATTTCAGGAAAGCATAGATTCTTCTGGGATACTAAATAGTTTTTGAAGGCACTTAGTCTGGAAACATGGGGGAGAAGGGCTCCTCTATTCCATATCTTTACAGAAAAATGGTGAATGGTAGGACAAATAATCTATTTTGGCTTTTTTCCCTGACAGTAGTAACTAACTAGTATGTTATATGTATATACATATGAGTACTTCAAAAAGTTCATGGAAAGATTTGTATTATCTTTCAATTCTCTTTTTCCATGAACTTTTTGATGTACTCTTGTATATTTATATGTATGTATGTGTATGTGTGTAAATTTATAACTACTTTTAAGAAATATTCGGCTGCTATTTCTTTGACATATTGGGAAGAAATAGTTGTATGTGTATATTCTTAGCAAAATTTAATATGTAATATTTTATTTCATTTATTTTTATTGAAACGCAACTGATTATATATATTTATGGGGTACACAGTTGAAGTATCAGTACTTCTGTGCCATATGTGATGATCAAATCAGTATTATTAACCTGTTCATCATTACAAGATGTAATTATTCTTTGTGTCATTACCCAATTTCTGCCTAAACCCCCTACTATTTCAAATAATTGAGAATGACCTGGTATAATGAAAAAATTTCCAGTTTGTTCCATGAAAATGCAAATTGAAAAAAATGTAATAGTTAAATCTTTTTTGTTGTTCAATTTTGTTTTACTTAATTGTACAAAATTATTTTTAAAACATTAATCAAAGAAACAAACATATTAAATGTTTGTGTTCTTTGCTTTTTTTTTTTGCTTATTTTTTCCACAAAAGGTAAATGAAACTTACCTTTTATAAGGAAACTTACCTTATATAAGGAAACGTGTTGGTTATTAGGTGCTTATGTCTTCTGGCACAGGTTTTCTTGGTTGCTTTGCCTGGCAAGGGCAATTGCCACATCTTTTTTCACAATTCCAGTTTCTATGGAGAGATCAGTTTTCCCACAAAGAGGAGCATGCTTTGAAATTAACATCGTAGGAAAAAGAAGGTAGCTTTTTAGAAATTGTAAACAAGTTTTAAAAATCCATTAAAAAGTATGTTGATTTTCACTCATTTCTAGAAAACTAAGTATGTACGGTAGGTCGTGTTTTTACATCGAACAACTAAATACTCAAGAAGAGTTTAGTGATTTTGAATTAAAAATAAATGAATTCACATATTTCATATGTTGCTGATCATCCACATTTCTCAGTTTTAAGAGTAAAATTGAACATTATTCACTATTTAGCTTGTTTTGTATGTCTTTTATGCAAATTCCACTTATAAAAATCACAAGATTTTTATTTTCTTTTCTAGCCTATTACACACATTCTTTTAAGAAAGCCCATTTTAAATGATTCTTTTCAAGGATAAAGGCTTTTCATATTTTTTCTCTTGTATGAAAGGCATTCAAAAGCTTTCCTTTATGCACATAGCATTTTATTCATGGCTGCAAAGGATTCTACAGATTTAAATCCCCTGCTATTTTTCATTGTTATTTTCATTTTATATATTTTTCCTTTGAAGTATGTGAAATTGCAGGAGGTGGAATATTTAATTTTGACCATGAATTATTCAGATTTGCTTTTTGGAATTAACATTAGTTTAAGTGGCTTAACATTTTTCTTTGGTGATTCTTAGATTTTTCTAATGCAGCTCATGAGGCTACATTTCTTAGCTGACTACAGATTGTCAGATTAGCAGCTACACGCTATTACAGGAAACAAACCGAGACCTTGCCTATAAATAAATAACTGTCTTACTTTAATCTGAATTTCTTTTTTTTTGCTTAAAAAAGATGACCGGTAAAGGGATCTATCCGAACTCGGGCCTTGGTGTTTTCAGCACCACACTCTCCCAAGTGAGCCAAGGGCCGGCCCTTAATCTGGATTTCTAGCATCATATAGATACAGCTGCATATAGTTCTATATGTTGTATGATTATCTTGTCTGCTTTTTGGGTAGATGTTGGGAATAAATGAATCCGATTACTCTCCTTAAAACATTCCTGCTTTGGGCCGGCCCAGTGGTGCACTCGGTAGAGTGCGGCGCTTGGGAGCACGGTGGCGCTCCCGCAGAGGGTTCGGATCCCATATAGAGACCGGTCTGCTCACTGGTTGAGCGCGGTGCGGACGCGACACCGAGGGTTGTGATCCCGTTGCCAGTCGCGGTACGGGCGCGACACTGAGGGTTGCGATCCCGTTACCGGTCACGAAAAAAAAAGACAAAAAAAGGAAAAAAAAAAAAATTCCTGCTTTGAGAAATTCATTATCCTTCCAGGAAATAATCCCTATAATGTCTTTTTTTAAATCAAAAATTGTGAAGTGTAGAGATAAAATGTCCTTCAGGAATTACCCTTTTAGTTCTATAAGTACATTTCTTAATTATTATAGTATTTATAATTGAATATGTTAATTTGTTTATACATAGATTGTCGTGCCTTAAAATATCATATATTTTGCACATTTCACTTAACTTTAAATTTAAATAGTGAGGTAACATCATTATTCAAAATATGAATGCAGTTTATGCATACTGGAAACAAATAACCAATTCCCTGAAGACTAGTAATTAGTCAAAGAAAAAAACAGTTATGAAAGAGATTAATGTAAAAGCACCATGATAAAAAAAAATGCTTCTTTTTATTATCAACATTATAATTGGGAATAATTTGAAGTTACAAGAGGTCTTAGAGGTCTTCTAGTTCAACCTGTTTTTATTGTGGGTGAACAAACCTGGTTAAGTGAATATAACCATAAACAGAAACTAGTGTTAGGGTTGTGGTCATATCACAGACCAAATGACATCAAGAATTTCCTTGCTGCCAAAGGAATGGAAATCATCATGTCAAAGGGATACCTGCACTCCCATGTTCATCACAGCTCTGTTCACAATAGCCAAGATATGGAGCCAACCTAAATGTGCATCAGTGGATGATTGGATAAGGAAAATGTGGTATATATACACCATGGAATACTACTCTGCCATAAAAAAGAATGAAATTCTCCCATTTGCAACAACATGGATGAGCTTGGAGAAACTTATGTTGAGTGAGATAAGCAAAGCACAGAGATATAAATACTGTATGTACTTACTCATATGTGGGAGCTAAGAGATAAAGAAGAAAGGAAAGAAAGATCACAGTAGTGTGTTGGACTTGCAGAAGGAGAGAACATACCTAGGGATACAAAGTGGAGTGGGGAAAGGGGATGGAGAGGGAGGTTGGGGATAATTGAGTGGATAATTGGGTGGGGGACACAGTGTATAATCACAATTTGTGGCGATGGGCATGCTGCCAGTATGGATCTGGCCATCATATTTTAGGCACAAATGGCGAGTGGTGACAGTTTGCTTTGTTCCCCATGAATATTCGTAATCAATAAAAACAAAGCAAAACATTAAAAAAAAAGGGAAGGAGGATGAAGAAGCTGAGGGATAGGAAGGGAAAAGGGACAAAAATTGGAAAAGAAAATCAAATTCTGGCGTGATTTTCTTCAGCATGGTTTCTGTGCTGCTGGAGCATCTCTCTAGTGGGTCATGACCGCAACTGTGCTTACTCCTGTTTTACAAGCGAGTTTATTTGAGGTTTAGAGTCACTGATTTGACCCAAACCACCATAGTAAGGCAGCCACTGATACAGGAACAGAGAGAGATTTACTGTTCTTCTGTGGATTCCCCAAAAGGAGAATGTGGCATGGCCTGGAGAAGAAAGAAAGATGAGAACAAATAGAGGGCGAAGGGGAAGTGTGGATGTTAATGGTAATGATGTGATTAGAAGTGATAGCTACAGGATTAATGAAAATAAAAAAAAAAAGAATTTCCTTATTGGTATTATTTGATGAGAACCATGTGAAGATCAATTCTTAGAAGACTACATGTATCAATCAACCGTGAACTGATGCAGATGGCCTAGAAATAAATGAATGTCACTATAATTAATTTAGGATACTAATGAATAAACTGTTCACCCTAAACTATATATCTGAAAGAGAAGATATGAAAATAAATTACAAAAATCATTCTAAGAATGTGTTCACGTACAAACCTATAAATATGATTCTCTTATTCAATTATTAGTCAGTAATCATTTTGAACTCTTTAGATATGCTTATTCTCTTCAATTGCTGTATTTTTCCTAGAGTACAAAGGAGTGGGGGACCTAGTTTCTGCCATCAGGGAGCTCAAAGTCTTCTTGGGCAAAAGGGTGCTTAAATCTAAGATAAAATCTAAACAATCTGAGGCTTACATGATCATATAATTCTCTGGTCTAGTCTAGATAATTTGTTCAATAAAGTTTGAAAATGGAGTGACTTACTTTGAGTGGAGCAGTAAGAGAAGGTTTAAAATTAGAGTAGGAATGAAATAGTTAAGTGAAGAGAGAAGGAAGTAACATTGTGAGAAGGATAACATGAGTAGAAGTATGGAAGGGGAAATGTCTAAGTGACTTTGGAGCATGGTGTGTGGTGTTCAGTAGATCATTTTTAAACGCTATATTGAGGTTATATTGTATAGGTTTATAAATGCTGTGTCAATAGTATTGGAATCAATCTTTCACTTTATTACAAGCTATTACCATTTTTTTTTTCAGGAGAGAAGTGATATGATGAATCTGATGCTAAAGTGACATTAGTCTGATGTTAGTATGTGGAGCACACTAAAGAAATGAAAGAATAAAGAAGATGCAAATAATTGCATTAGCCAAGACATGAGATGATAAGGACCCAAACTTTAGTAAGGCACGCTACTGTTTATGCATCCATACACTCATCTGTCCATTCAACATACATCTGTTGAGAGTCTACTGGTCTTTAGGTAGTGGGCTGAATCAAACAGGACTCAGATATTTAATTCTCCATTTACCCTCAGCTTCCTGGTGTATAGTGTGTGTGTATGTGTGTGTGTATAGGTGGTATATAGTCAAGGGAGAACAGATATATAAGGTGAAGATTATCATACATTACCCTAAATGATATGATAGAGTTATATTTGGGCATAAAGACCCATAATCACTGTGATTAGGAAGGATTTTCTAGAAGTTAAGCTGGATGGACAAAAAAAAATCACTCTGGTTGACAGAAATATGAGAAGCAGTGGGATTAGTATGTGCAAAATATAGTATTGTAGAGTATTGCACACTTGCAGAGCTAAATATGGTAACATATGGTTGGAATAAAGTACATATTCAGTGAAACAGTAACTCAAGAAACTGAAAACAGTTGTACTCCTTGAGTACAATACATATTCAATACATTGAATGCTCTGTATACTCTTTTATCAGAAATGTAACCCTATTTTTAAAAATCAGGTCATTTGTTCTGTAGTTAATAGCTTTAAGAAATGTATTTATGTCTGTACTTTAAAAAGTGTGAAATAACGGTACAACAGGTACATATTTTATAGAGAATATTCTAGTCCTTTGACAGGACAAAGTTCTCCATAGGTCTCAGCATTTTTTCATGTTTTGTAAGTAAAGTCACTGTCTTTGTTATGGACTATCTTTTCAAGGATATTTATAAAAGGGACAGTCTTAGAAGATATAGTGCCTCCCTTTGGAACGAAGGGCAGACATATTTCCTGCCCATTGTAAAATATTTGGGTTTATGAGCTCATGGTTCCTGTCCTGTAATGCAACCCACTGCATGTGCAGGTGTCCCCTGCCTTTGAATTTCCCTATGGATTTAGAGCACTGAACTGGCATAAGATAATGCTGATACTTTAGATATTGCTGTAGCTTTAACAAAGTCCTTTGTCTCTGATCTGGGAATCTTGTAGCTTCTGCCAACATCCATGAAAATGTGGGAGGCTAACTTGTTGGCTTGTAAGTAGGATAAAATCTTGGGCCCTTCATAGTTCTGGACAGTTTTGGTTATGAGAATGGGATGAATATAGATACTTTATTTCTGGAAGAGAATGGAAGAGGGCCTTGTGGTTTGATTAACGGATTTGAGAAAAGTCTACAGAAATTGTTAGCGAACATGTAGACCAGATTAATGGTCAACCAGGCAACAGATTGTCCTTCACTTCCTTGCTTTATAATGAGGAATTGGAAAGTTGTTAGCAGATAGAGTAGCAAGAAGTAGGTATAAAGAGATGGTTGAACAGTGTTGGGGTTGTTGCAAATGCTTCTCTCCTTGGAGGGCAGGATTTCCTTTACAATCTTGGAGCAAGGGCAGGTGGAGTTCCTTGATAATCAAATTTGACTGATGGGGATGTAGGCAAGGTTCACAGTGGAGCAAAGAATCTAAAGTGATCTTGTGGGTGGAACCCTGTCAGGCTGGATCACAGATCCCTCTACCCCATCCTGTGTAGGTCATGAGTCAGGTAATCAAAAGAAAAATTGATATTTCTTCTAGCTCCTGGCACAGTTGATGTGCTTTATTTCAGACATGAGCTCTGCCACCAGCAGTTCAAAGCCCTTGTCTTATATACCAAAGTACACAAATGTGGCAACAAGTGAAAGGGGTACATGGGTGCACATGCGCACTGACATCACTCTTATGTAACTTGTTTACAATGGATGTGCTGAATCATACACAGCCGATATGAGGTGAGGGGGCCTGATTAGACTAACTGCATCTTCCTTATAGACCTTCTGGGAAAATTCTATGCACTGCTTTTGCTGATGTCACTTCTGAATATATAGTAGAAAATCCATCTTCTGGGAAAATTCTATGCACTGCTTTTGCTGATGTCACTTCTGAATATATAGTAGAAAATTAATGCATTATATGCATGTACTTTCCTGTCCCATAAGTGTCAGTGGTATCAGGAATAGCCACATGTAGAAAAGGGTCCCACAAACTAATTAATCTTTTGAGCTATAATCACTGTTACTGATTATTTTGCCAATTAGAATCTCTGTTAAAGAGAAACAGACTCCACCTGGTAGGTACCCTTTGGTGTTTTGGACTTGTTGCCACTCGATGTGACTACCAGGCAGTCCTTTTGAAAAGGAGCTATTAGATTGCTACTGGACTCTTGCCAGCTCTCAATGTCTGACCCTTGAAGGCCTTGTGATTCTCTGGCCTGATATTTCCATTTTGGGGTGTGTCACTTCAACTCAATGGCTAACTCCATGGGAAGGAGTCAACAAATCTAGCTTGCCAAATGTTAATGGTATATTCAAGAACATAGCTGGCCTGGCCCCAGAGGCATCTCAGCTTTAAATGAAAAAGTGACAGTTATCCCTTTGGGGAAATTTTATCTTTCCACTCTATCAGCTAAAGCAAATTTGCTGACTGAATGAGGCCTTTGATTCACAGAGTTTTCTTTAAATGTCTGGGTCTGATTCAGTGCTGATTAAGCTTAGTTGAAACCCAGTAATGTCTGCTGGGCTGCTGAAGCTGTAGCAAGTCTGCACCAGGTATACAAACCCCAAAATGCACATGGTTGCTTTGCTCAGTGGGCAGAATTCAAGATTGTGGTTGTAGCTCTTGCCAATAATTCCTTTGATGAACATTGCTAGATTTTACTGACCCTTTGGCAGTTGCAAGTGGCCTGTTTTTTCTGCCATTTGGAAAAATAAAGACTCAAATTAAAGACAGCTTCTCTGGGACTATAAAGAGTGAAAACAAATTGCAGCTGCATATGGAGCCATCTGGGTCACTCATGTAGATAACCATGGTAAGGGCCTCTTCTCTGGTAAGACCAACTAAAATTAAGCCTCCATTCCAGATTGCCACCATCTCTGGATCCATCATTGTTCTTGACATGGCAACACATCCACCGTCATAGACTAGGCACAAAGTAAAGGTCCCTAGGTTTCTTATGCAGGGGGTACCACCGCAGTCAAGACTTACGACCCCTGCCAAAGTTAATATGCTTTTCTTGCATGGTAAGGATGGTTCCGTTACACAAGGCATTTCCCCCACCCATTCCTGGTACACTGACTACATGGGATCATTGACCTCTCTTGGGATTCTCAATGGTGCCTCACTGCTGTTGATACTTATTCGGATCACGATGCTGTTCCAGTTTATTTAGCTGACTTTGGCCACTTGATAGCCCTTGCAACTAAACTTTGCAATATATTTTGTTTTCCAGACTTTTGCAGTTTGACATTAGTGCTTCTTTTATTACAAAAACCAGTAATTAATAGGCTGATAGTTAAGGTATTCAATGGATCTTCCACACTCCCCACCTGCAGGTATCCATTGTTATTGAGTTTTGGAATGGCCTTCTCAGTAATCAACTTAGACAGAGTTCTGACTCTACTCCCTTCACCTCTAACTGGTCAGAAAACCTTAGTAAGGAAGTTTTGTCATTGAGTGTGGCTGTCTCCAGAACAGGGTCATCTTCTCTCAGCCACTTCCCAACAAAAGGGGTGGAGGTTATATAGACTATTTTAAAACTTTGGGATTTCACTTGACCATTATCTGGTACGATGTGTCTTTCCCCTCCCCTCTCCTCCCATGTCAACCTCAATTTGTCCTGGTTGGTCTACCCTCTTGGTAGCATCTCCATGAAAATGAGGCCTAGAGGATTCAGACTTAATTCTAGTTCATCCACCTGGATTCTTTTGTTGGATTGGCATGCTCCTAGATTAATTTGAGTGCACTGTTCACTAAGTCCTCTGAATGATTCACATTAACTAAAATGGGTGCTATAGTGCATTTCTGTAGAATTTAATATAATGCCTTTGCTCTTTTTCACCATTTCTTCCAAATGAGAGGACTAGGTACAAGTTGGGGATTACTGGAAAAAAAGGAAAGAATAGCTGCTAGAATGGATATGTAAATTTTATGGTAGTAGAGGGAGAGCAACAACTCCAGAACCCAGGGAGAGAACAATTTAGACACTGGGAGGTATGGGAGAGGAAGGGATGCCAGTGATCCTTCTCTTTCAGAACCAAACCTGGATCCTTCTTCATGGAGGAGAAGGCCCTGCTGTGGCTCTCTCAAACTATTGCAATATCCTTAAATTTAAATGAGTGCTGGGTTCTCTCTATGCCCCACCAGGTGTTTCTAACCATAATTTGATAAACATTTCCCTTAACTTTTCTGAGAAGTCTAGGATGTTTCCAGTTTTTCACCTCATGCAAAACATTTGCCAAACCTGGATGTCTTCCACACCCTGATTTCAGTAGCTGTCACTCATTTTGTAGGGTAGACAAATGCCACCTGCCTAGTGGGATGGACATCAAGACACGTAGGACTGATTTCTCTCAGGCAGTCCCTCCAAAAGCAAGGACTAATTTCAGTTATTTAAACTTAACTGGAAACTGTAAGGCTTGCCAAGCCAGTTATAGGCCTCTTTGGAGGCACTGCCAACCTATGCTCCAATTTGGGGAGGAACAACAATTGTAAGAACACATTTGTGCCAGGGGCACAATATGTGGTCCTGGGAGTGGACATTTTATATAAAATCCAGGAATTAATTGTCTCCCTTCTGAAAACACAGTGGTATGCATTATAGAAGTGATCATAATTGACTTTCAAGTGTTTAAGGAAACACCGTAAGTAGATCATGTAGCCCTCAGATGACTGCAGAGGTCTCTCCAAAATTAGGTTCCCTGTGGTCACTCAGGGGATCTTCCTGGAAGAATAAGTAGTTCAATATCAGTGTGCAACCTATGGGGAGTTATTCCTACAATGGAATCCACTGATTAGGAAAGGTAGTACAAAAATTTCTCTCTGCCTTCAGCTGAGGTGATCAATGACATGACTTTGGCTCTGGAAGGCATTCTTATCAGCCTCAACTAACTGACCATGGTAGAGATGACAGATTTGCCCTTGACTTTCTCTTTGCCTGCAAAAGCTGAGTTTCTGCAGTTTCTAATACTTCTTGCTGTGCCTGGATTAATGCCTTGGGTCAAGTTGAAAGGTCAATATAGAAAGCCACCTGGCTTTTTGAGGCAGTTGCTGATGGGTTGTAGGATTTGCTCAGCTGTCTGTGTCGGGGGGACATGATTGAGTTCAACACTGCAAGTTAGCTTCATATGGCTGCTTGGAGTTCTGTTGTTAGTTACCTTAATTAAATGCTTTATGGAACAAATTGGATGGATTTGGTCCCAACCTCTGTCAGGCAGATTAATCAGAGTGGCTGGCAAGGTGGCGTAGTCATGGGAAAATTACCCAAAAGTTAAGACACAACCACCATGCAGATGGTCCACCAACCACTGGAGTGCATTGACACAAGGAGAGTCACCAGCAGAGATAAAGAAGAGGATGTCTCTCTCCACAAAACCCATTTCAGAGTGACAGAAGAAGCATCTGCTCTATGATAATTTTGGGGGACCTGATCACACCTCTCAGCATTGGACAGATCATCTAGGCAACAAATCAACAGAGTAACCATTATTCTCTCTGAAGGAGAGAAGAAATCTAGGGTAATTAGAGGGGGGAGGGAGGAGAGAGAGGGAAATGGGGAGAGATTGGACAAGAAGCATAAAGAATAATTATGAATTGTAACAATATATATGCTAGTAATATTGATATGATCAACATATCTCATTGTTGAACCCCCAAAATATGTATAGTCAAGTTTGATTCAATAAATAAAATTAATAAATAAATAAAGACAGAATAGAAAAGAGTTGGATACTGTTAAGACACAATTCTCCATGGACCTCTCACACTTCTGTGCCTCTTGCAAGCAGAGGAACTTACTGCTGGTATGCCCGAATTTTTTTAAGGATATTTGTATAGTGAACAGACTTGGAAGGTAGAGATAGTGTCTCCCTCCGGAACAAACAGCAGGTGTACTTGCTTCCCATTATCACAGGATTGCATTCCACCTGCACCTCCCATGCAAGGCTTGTCTCCTGTAACATAACCTAGAGCATGTGCAGATATCACCTGGCTCTTTGTTGATCTGTGGGAATTGGTGCTAAGGGAACTGGCATAAAAAATGTTGTCACTCTTGCTATAGCTATTGGTATGAATAAGAAAGTTCTCTGTGTCTGACCCCAGAGTCTGTGTCTTCTTTTAGCATATACAAAGCTGTGGTAGACTAACAGATTGCAGATAGGGCAAAATCTTAGACACTTCACACACACTTCATAATAGATATGTTATTTTTGAAGTTATGAAATAATATGAATGTGTGTTGAAGCTAATTGTTAGAGAGAGTGTTCTATCTTACCAACATTTATGACTAGGTGATAAAATCTAATTTTTACTGAAATTTAGCTCCATAAAATACTTTGCTATTCAAAATATGAACATGTGCCAAACTATCAGTCAACATTGTATAATACTGGTATAATTAGATAGAAGTGCTAGATAAATTGTGTGTAATCTGCATAGCAGAATCCTAAATCATTCTAATGGAAAATGGATTATGCCAGTAATATGTACACACAAAAGAGCAGTGGTCTTCAAGGAAAATAACAGTAGTACATAAAAATCTGTTAATTTGTTGATGAAATAACGTCTGAGAGATGGAACTAAACCAAATAAGTAGAAAATACATGTTGCACTTTTTAGCAATCTAATAATAAATACTATAATTTGTAATAATGGGATTTACATTAACAAACTTGTGAATATCATATTCTACCTAGGTGTAGGAAACCCAGTGTAACTCAATGTAAATTTTTATAATAGATCTGTTTGTAACTGAGATGGGTATTTCTACAGAGATTAACAAAACATAATGGGAAATAGACAATAAGTAGAGAAATTAACTGTGGATGGAAAATTTCCGTAGAAAATAGTTGCCTATTTTAATTTTTAAAAAATTCTAAAAAATTGCTTTTATCGTGAAAACAGGATAAATTATAGAAATAGTATCATCATCTTTTTTGTCTCTGTTTTTTTTTATTTCATCTCTAATTTCTCATTATTATTTAGTTCTTGACTGGACCAGCACTGAGGACAAGCTCATTTAACTCTCAGCTCTGTGACATCCCAATTATGCCTAAGAAAATATATTTGATTTTGCAACTAAGAATTGCATAAGTAAATCAATAAATATTTTGTTATTATAAATTGGGACCTGGTTTCAGACATAGTTGTCTAAGTTACTATTATTAGAAAAATAGTCCATCATAAATTTGCATAATACATTTGACTGTAGTACAATTGAGAAATGAATTCTTGTCCCAATGGATTTATATCATTAGGCTCTTTATAAGGAAGAGTAACTTATTCCATAATTCAAAAACAATATATAGTAACTCACTTCTTGCCACATGTCCCAGTGTTCGTAGACATCATTTAAAATATACAAAGAAAAAAAAATGAACCCTTTATATTTGAACACATTATAAAATCCCCTTAGGGAAGTTGCACAGAAGTTTACTGCCATATAAGAGTCAATGATACCAATGATAAAAAAGAAGGTAATAGACGCCTGCTAAAAGATAGAAACGCAAGTCTATCTGGTCTATTCTAGAAAAAATTATTAGAAAATGACAGAACTTCAAGATGAAATTAGAAGAATAGAGAGTAAATGAAGTAAGAGTAAAAACAGTGAAAATTTACTGGTTAGGAAAGACTGAGCTGTACAGTGCTAAGAAATAAACCATGGAAACCTTCAGTGGCTTAAACAAAACACAGATTTATTTCTTGCTCACACAAAATTTTGTGTGGATTGAAACTCTCCAGAGTAACTCTTCTTCTTGCAATGACTCAGAGAGCCAGGCTTTTCCAATATTTAGCCTCAACTGAAATTGCTTTTGTAACCCAGAATACATTTAAATTATTTGACTTCATAACTACTCAAATTAGTTACTCTGCTATTCTATTTTGGAATTTCTTTTTAAATGTGCTTTCCTTATATTTTCTGAAAATATTTCAACTAATTTCAGGTTTCTGTTTCCTGGATCTAGCCATGTGAGGAAATGTTTTCATTTTTCATGCCCTTAAAACTTTAAATTGACAACCATTCGCAATCTTTTTCAGTTTCTAGGTGAGATTTAACTTCATTTATGATGGAGTGACCTCCTTAGCGACAGACATCTAATAAATAGTCAATTAACTCAAGAAATACAAGATATTGTGCTCCCTCTCCATGCTCCCAAAGAGCTTATAGTCCATTCAGAAAAGAAATACACAGGAGCTGATTGCAATGCAGTGCCAAGTGCCAAAGCTGAGGTGAGCATGAAATGATGTGGAGGCACAACAGAAGGCATTAGCCCAGACAGTGTTAGACAAAAATGGTACCGCGGAATGCTGGCCAAGACGGTGTCAATCTTCTACAAATGCAGAAGGAGCAGAGGAAATAATAATGATGAAGCATGTACCTCCTATGAGCAAGGATTGTTATATTGGGACAGAATGACCATGGCCTGAAAGCAAGCCTGGGAAACCAGTGCTGATCCTGCCCCACTACCCGCCCTCGTAGTGAATGGTGTGAAGGATAATTAGGGCAGAAGGGAGCAAACAGCAAGGGCTTCATTTTTATCATCCTGAGTTCCTTTGGGTTATTCGTTTTACGGTATAAGGACTTTTAATTTTGTTATTCTTCAAAGCTTTTCTCAAATTTTTGAAGCAAATTTGAAATGTTTGAGTCTTAGAAACAATGATATATTTTATGGGAAAATGGTTAAAACAGCTTCATAAAAACATAAAGCCTGACCATATTCATTTCACATTATATATGGGTGTGTATTTATAAAATGCAAATAAATTTAGATGTAAGTATGTCAATAAGTTTTGTTGTTTTTGATACTTTCACCCCTAGAATATCACAGTGTACATGGTATTTAATAATGGCCACTTTATTTCACAAATATAGTGATCTTGTTGCTATGAGGGGAAAAAAAGAAAGAAGGGGAAAATATGCTTAATAAATGAAATTCTAGAGTACTGGCTATAGAAATAAATCTTAATCTATAATCATAAAAATGAAAGGAAAATGAGTTGCCAGAGGAAAAAAGGATTAGTAGTAAAATTGTACTTTAAAGCAATTATAACTTAATTTATAACTGAATTTTAAAAATTCAATTTGTTTAATTGATATGTTTCATAAACATTATTTTTCTCTAATCCTCATCATTCTTTATATACCTTTAATCATTATGTTTTAAATTTAATTAATATTTATATTAATGACAGTTGAATTGATGGTTTATGTCCATGGGTTTTGGGTATTGAACAAGATTTCTGTAAATTGTAGAGTGCTGCATTCACTGAAAGTTCTTTATAGTCCAGTTATGTGTAGTAAAAACTGAGGCGAATGGCTGGACGGGATACAATATTTCAATTTTCTTTCTAATTTTCTAAGTGATTTGGATAAAAGAAAAACATTTGTTTAAATTTTGTGTTGATCTGCTCAGAGGAACAAATTAATTTGAAAATCTTTATGTTCAATTGATAAATTAGCAAATGTCCTGAACTAAAGAAATGAACCAATTCTATTCTGGCTTGACTCTTACCTGCCCCAATTATTTTTTCTGATTTTTATCCTCATAATATTTTCTTGTTCTCTACATTTTATATGTAATCAATATTGACATGTATATTTATGAATGTATTCATTTTGTGAATAAATTAGTTTTTATTATAGAGTATATGTCAATATTGTGTGTTTTAAACTAATCCTTCAAAGAATAGGAAATAGGACTATATACCTTAGTTGATCACTATAGATATTTAAGTACTAAAGAAATTCCTCTTAATGCTAAAGTGCTTCTAATCTACTTAAGTCTATAAATTAATGTTGCTGAAATGTTTGTCCTTTCTCCCAGGTGATGTAGCAATGATTTTGTTATGGTCATTGAAGTATAATTCCTTCCAACATAATAGAATATAAACTCAGTCTTTCTAATGGATAAGAAATTCTAATTCTATAAGGGAAAAAAAGGCACTCTGTAATTGCTTATGGTGTGCCACTTCTGCCTGAGAGGTTGTATTTCTTTGTACCTTAATACAAAGTACATTAATATAAAAATGATTCAGTAAGTGAAATTCTGGTGCTTCCCAATATGGCTCCGATACAATACTTTTAACAAGTGAAATATAAAAATTATTTAAATAAGTATAGATTTCTCATTAAGTCAAAAATATTCTAATTTATGTACTATAATGTTTTATTCAACAATTTATAGCTATGTATTAGATTGCAAACTTCAAAACAGTGTGTGAATTAAGATGGTCTCTGAGTAAAAGTAATTTTAAAAAAAAAAGTGTTACTTGCATGCACAGTGCCTAACAAATAGTAGTTCTCAATAAGTAATTATTCATTGAATTAATTTATTAATATATTCAGAACTATTCTAGGTGGGAGCTGCAAAGGGAGAATAATACACCATACTTACTTTCAAAATGAATGATGTAAATAATAATATTATAAGCCTGCATGGGTACAAATTAACGTTGACCACAGGCAATGAGGGAGTATTCATAAAATAGAGCATTAGTTGGAACTTGATGAAGTGTAAATAAAGGAATTTTGGTTAAATTTGCAGCTGTGAAAAAGGAAGCAAATATCAAGCATAATTTGAAAGGTTAGACTTTAAAAAATGTATCAAACAACATAGTAAAGTATCATTTGTATGTGAAAGGAATTACAGAAAGTAGATGATCTGATCAAATATGTACTCTCGCTTTACAGAAAAGGGAATCATAACCCAAATAGGTTAGTTAACTTGTTTGCAATTCCATAAAAATAGTAAAAATGGGAGCATACCTGTTTAGGAAGTTATATAAGGAAACCAGTCAAGACCTCTCTTTCAAAACTATGCATGCTCACTTACATTCAAACATCAGATAAAATGCTAGTAGCCTTCAAAAAGAATTAACAGTATTTGAGAGGATTGCCTTCAATACCACCAAAGGCCATGTACATGTGTGTGTACACACATATGAGGGTACTGCAAAAAGTTCAAAGAAAATTTGAATTAAAAGGTAATACAGATCCTTCCATGAACTTTCTTTTTGTTGAAACATAATTGATTATACATATTTGTGGGGTAAAGAGTTGAATATCAGTACCTGTGTATAATATGTGATGATCAAATCAGGATAATTAATATATTCATCATTTCAAAACAATCATTCTTCGTGACCCTTTACCAATTTCTTGCTAGTCCCCCTCCCCCTTTCCACCTCTAGTAACTACACTTCTGTTCCCTCCTTTTGAAAGTTCAAAATATTATTGTGATCGTTCTATCTTTATTTCTTTCTTTTATATTTACTTTATTATTATTATTTTTTTAGCTCCCACTTGTGAATGAGGACATGTGATATTTCTCTTTCTGTACTGGCTTGTTTTATTTAACATAATTTTCTCCAAGCTCACCCATGTTGCTGCAAATGGCAGAATTTCATTCTTTTTTATGGCCGAGTAGTATTCTATTGTGTGTATGTACCGCATTTTCCTTGTCTGGTCATCTGTCGATGGACATTTAGGTTAGTTCCATCTCTTGGCTATTGTTAATAGAGCTGTGATAAACATGGGGGTACAGGTATCCCTTTGACACAATGATTTCCATTCCTTTGGGTATATACCCAGCAGTGGGATAGATGGATTGTATGGCAGTTCTATCTGTAGTTGTTTGAGGAATGTCCATACTGTTTTCCACAATGGCTGCACTACTTTACAGTCCCACCAACCATGTGGGAGAGTTCCCTTTTCTCAACATCCTCGCCAGCATTTGTTTTTTCTTGTCTTTTTGATAATAGGCAGTCTGACTTGGGTCAGATGATATCCCAATGTGGTTTTGACTTGCATTTCTGATGCTGAGTGATGCTGAGCATTTTTTCATGTGTTTTTGGCCATTTGTATGTCTTCCTTTGAGAAATGTCTCTTCAGCTCCTTTGCCCATTTTTTATTCGAGTTATTTGTCTTTTTTTTTTTACTGTGAAGTTGAGTTCCTGTATATTCTGGATATCAATCCCTTGTCAGATGCTGATGGAATTTGGATATGTTGTCCTTCCAGAACTCATGTGGAAATCTGATCCCCAATGAAGCTGTTTGTGTCATGGGGGCAGATCGCTCATGAATGGATTAATGCTCTCCCTGGTTGGATGGAGGTAGTGAGTGAGTTCTTGCTCTATTAGTTCCCGTGAGAGCTGGTTGTTTAAAAGGACGCTAGCACCTCCTCTCTCTCTCTTGCTTCCTCTTGCCATGTGATCTAATTGTACCCACCACTGCCTGCTGTTTTTCCGCCATGAGTAGAAGCAGCCTGAGACCTGCACCAAATGCAATTGTCCCAGAATCGTAAGCCAAATAAAACTCTGTTCTTTGTAGATTACCCAGTCTCAGGTATTCTGTTATAGCAGACACAACGGATTAATACAGATGCTTGGTTTAGAAATATCTTCTCCCATTCTGTAGGTTATCTTTTCACTCTGTTGGTTGTTTCCTTTGCTGTGCAGAAGCTTTTTAGTTTGATATAATCACATTTGTTTATTTTTTCTTTTGTTGCCTGTGCTTTTGATGTCTTATTCATCCAGTCTTTGCCCTGTCCTACTTCCTGAAGTGTTCCCCCTATGTCCCCGTGTTTACTTTTAGTTTTATAGTTTCAGGTCTTATATTTAAGACTGAGTTTTAAGACATTAAAGACATTAAGACTGACTGTGTTTAAGACATTTGAGTTGATATGCTCCAGTTTTCCCAGTACTTTCCATGAACTTTTTAAAGACCTCTTGTACACTCATGTGAAGGGAAGTTTAGTGGAGAAAGTTTTATTCTTCAAGCAAATATATGTTTAAATCTTGGTTGTGCCACTTCCCTGTGTCATGGTCTTAGTCAAGCTATTTAATTTTTCTAACTCTCAACTTTTCATCCATAAGACAATGTGTGACTTTCTAGTTGTTAGAATTTATTGAGAAAATGTTTTTCTTTTTTTTTTTTTTTTTTTTTTTTTTTTTTTTTTTTTTTTTTTTTTTTTTTTTTCTTTTTTTTTTTACTGTGAAGTTGAGTTCCTGTATATTCTGGATATCAATCCCTTGTCAGATGCTGATGGAATTTGGATATGTTGTCCTTCCAGAACTCATGTGGAAATCTGATCCCCAATGAAGCTGTTTGTGTCATGGGGGCAGATCGCTCATGAATGGATTAATGCTCTCCCTGGTTGGATGGAGGTAGTGAGTGAGTTCTTGCTCTATTAGTTCCCGTGAGAGCTGGTTGTTTAAAAGGACGCTAGCACCTCCTCTCTCTCTCTTGCTTCCTCTTGCCATGTGATCTAATTGTACCCACCACTGCCTGCTGTTTTTCCGCCATGAGTAGAAGCAGCCTGAGACCTGCACCAAATGCAATTGTCCCAGAATCGTAAGCCAAATAAAACTCTGTTCTTTGTAGATTACCCAGTCTCAGGTATTCTGTTATAGCAGACACAACGGATTAATACAGATGCTTGGTTTAGAAATATCTTCTCCCATTCTGTAGGTTATCTTTTCACTCTGTTGGTTGTTTCCTTTGCTGTGCAGAAGCTTTTTAGTTTGATATAATCACATTTGTTTATTTTTTCTTTTGTTGCCTGTGCTTTTGATGTCTTATTCATCCAGTCTTTGCCCTGTCCTACTTCCTGAAGTGTTCCCCCTATGTCCCCGTGTTTACTTTTAGTTTTATAGTTTCAGGTCTTATATTTAAGACTGAGTTTTAAGACATTAAAGACATTAAGACTGACTGTGTTTAAGACATTTGAGTTGATATGCTCCAGTTTTCCCAGTACTTTCCATGAACTTTTTAAAGACCTCTTGTACACTCATGTGAAGGGAAGTTTAGTGGAGAAAGTTTTATTCTTCAAGCAAATATATGTTTAAATCTTGGTTGTGCCACTTCCCTGTGTCATGGTCTTAGTCAAGCTATTTAATTTTTCTAACTCTCAAGTTTTCATCCATAAGACAATGTGTGACTTTCTAGTTGTTAGAATTTATTGAGAAAATGTTTTTCTTACAGTACGTTCTTAGCAGAGTGGGCAGGGTGATTTTCCTAAAATGAATATCTGAGCACGTCACTCTCCAATGATTTCTAACTGCTTACCTGTCTGAAAGTATTATCTGCCCTAGACCCTGCTTTCCTTTTTAACCTCCTCCTTTTCCCCTCTCTGCCTCACCTCTATGCTCCAACCATTGGAGCATTCCCTCTGCCTCAGTAACAGACCATGCTCACACCCACTTTAAATGATTTGCACCTGCTGTTTCCTCTGCTGAGAATGTTTTTCCTTCTGATTTTCATATGGCTGCTGCTTATCATCCTTGACTCAGCCCAATTGATACCTTTGGAAATGCCTTCTCCACCCACCTAATATAAAATAGCTGCCTCCTACCACTAGTATTAATCTTTTAAATTAAAAATAGCATTTATCAGTCACTGAAATTGTCTTGTTGCCTGTATATTTGTTTATTGGTTATTGAAGCTTTTCTCTCTTCTCCATCGTTCAGAAATTATTACTGTCCTGGAGTTAGTAAGCAGTCAATAAATATTGTTGAATAAGGGAATAGATTAATTTTTATTACCAAAATTATGAGTTCAATATGGAAGATTTGAAATAAAGTATATAAAATAACCAATAAGGCTTTAACCCAATCAATATATACAACACTTTGCTTATTTTAACATTTTGTTATCTTAGTAAATTATTTGTTTATATATTATTGTTGAAAAATAAGCACTGATTTTTTAAAAATTAAACTCAATGATACTTCCTACCTGCAGATATGACTCTGAAATCTGATAAAGTAGAGAGTGACACATTTCTCTTTGTTGTTTAGGATTAAACGATTTAAGACTAAATTAGATCATAAGCCGTGCAGAATCTATGGGAACATAGTATATTTATAGTGAGAAATTTGGCTGTGCCCAAGAAGAGGTCTAGTCTTTGCCCTTGGATTCTGGGAAGTAATTTATGTTATACCTGATAGGAGTGTCTCTGTTTAGAATACGGCCTGGCCACACTGGATCTTAGGGTGGGGCTGGACATACCTGTTGGTCTTAGGGTGAGGTTTGGCCACGTCAGAAAGACCAACCATATGATTTAGGGTAGAGGCATTGGCTCATGTGAAATCAGTCAACCTGGAGGCTGAGATCAACAATGCAGACAATCAATCAAGCAGTCAAACAATCATACCTATGTAATGAAGCCCCAATAAAATCTCTGGACTCTGAAGCTCAGGTGAGCTTCCCTGGTTGGTAATACTCCATATATGTATTGTTACACATCGATGCCATCAGGGTAACGTGTTCTGAGTACTACAGAAGCTTTGCATGTACATTGTCCCAGATGGTGCCCTATGCATCTCTTCCTTTAACTGATTTTTGTCCTGTACCCTTTCCCCATAGCAAGCCATACTATGAGTATAATAACTTTCAGTGAATTCTGTGAGTCCTTCCAGTGAATTATTGTACAGGACAGTGGTTTTGTGAACCCTCCAAACTTGCTGTTGATGTCAGAAGCAAGGGCAGTCTTGGGAACTGTGCTCTCAGACTTGGCAGTTTGGCTAACTTTGGCTAGTATATGATTATGACAGAGAAACTTAGTTGTCTTATATATTTTAACATTTTGACTTGGATGGATTGCAGAGGATACCTGTTCTAATATTTCATTTTATGAAAAAGCATCAGGGAGTTTATAATTTGCATCAGTCCATAGAGCTGGTTTGGTGGCTGGGTCAGGTTTAGAAATAAGGTTTATTAATCCCAATATTTGGGTTTCCCACTTTCTGCTGTGTTATTATGTCACAAGGTTGACATAATAACTGTCATTTGGATATGTTTGATTTCTATTTTAGAAATAATATTATGATAAATATTAGCTTATAAATCAGTAAGATGTTCATCAGTCTTATAGTATCCTGTACACAAAGATAAACCTAGACTAAAACCTGTATCTTAATTCTAAGAAAACTATCCATGCCTAAAAATATTGATTTTTTACTTGAGCAGCTATGTTTACCACGTAGGTATTGATTTTGCTTTATGATTAACATTATGTTCATTAATTTAACAAGTTTACTTATTAGGTTATCTTTGGAAAATTCCAATTCAGCATGTAATGGAATAGTAAAGCGATGTACAGTTTTCAGAATCATACACACTAATAATGGTGAAAAATAAGCATTTCCAGTGAGGCTGAAATGACAGCCGTAGGGGGAAAAAATCACAACTCAGAAATTCTAGGACAACCTAGCTAGCATAGGGCTACTGATTAAGAGTCCTTAAGCATTCCTCTGTATTACACATGAGTGCTTTTTCTAGGTAATATATTTTCATCAAAACATCAAATAGTATTTAAAAATTGATGTTCTTCAAAATATTTTGACAATAGCATACCTCATTTTCAGATCATTAAATGAGATATTATCTAATAATATCACAAATGAAATATTATTCTCTGTGCATTATAGTGACACAACACTAGAGATTCCTTTTTTTTTCCTTTTTGTCTTTTTTACTGACTGGTAATGGGATCGCAACCCTTGGTGTCGCGCCCGCACCGCACTCAGCCAGTGAGCGGGAACCGGTCTCCACATGGGATCTGAACCCTCGGCGGGAGCGCCACTGCGCTCCCAAGCGGCGCACTCCCAAGCGGTGCACTCTCCAGTGCGCCACCGGGCTGGCCCCAACACTAGAGATTCTGAAAGCACAGGAACTCTCTGCTCAGATACAGCACAAAGAGTGAAAGAATCATATGTGTTTTTCCAGACTTCTCTAGCAAGAAGTGCAGTGAATTGTCCATATTTATCCCTGTGCAAATATATTCTACTTAATGTGGTATAATTTATGATCTATGTTTCATGAGGCCTGTTGGGAAAATATAGAAAAATTGTCAGGGCAACTCAGATGCTCAGAATCTTGCCGAGCATCTGATGTAAATATGCACATGTGCCCAGGTGTTCCTTGTTGTCTAATGTGATTACACAAGTGCTCCCAGGTGTTTTGGGTTATGGACGTAGGTATAAAGGACTAACGACTCTGATATATGGCACTTCTCTGGATGCTCTGGGGAGCCACTAGGGCGGCTTCCCCAAGCTCTGAATAAAGCCTATTAATTTTTCACACATGGCTCCCAGGACCTTTTCCTATTACCTAGCTTGTAGACCTGTGTGTGGAGGGTTTGTGACCCAGTCTGTACAACGGGCTCGAGGGATCTGTGAGCCCTAGCCCTAGCTTTACAAGGCCCAGCATATACTGCACAGAATGGGAGATTTTCAGAGAAAAGGTTTTGAACTTCCTTATCAGTATCTCGAAGCTTTTTTCAAGTGCCTATTAAGCAGTGTTAAAAAAACAAAAACAAAAAACCAAAAATCCTATTATATAATAAAGTGTGGATATATTACCTTTTATTTGCTTTTCAGGCATTCGGGGCAAGGCGATACAGTCAGTAAAGGTGCAATGAAAGAAGTGCAAATGGCATTTTCAGAAAAACAATATATTTGGTTAAAGTTTGCGGGAATCAATTTGGGGGAGGTAGAGTTCGTATTACGGGGTTTTGAATAACAAGGGATTTAGTATTTTAGTATTCTGTAGCTGCATACTATTGGCATCTTTTGTGTGTTAGGAAATGAGAGACTATATACAAATGAATACTTTAACGAGAGTAATCACAGAGTAGTGTGTAGAAATAATTATAAGTGAAAATTGAGGAACTGGAATGGTTGTTGGCAAAAAGTTGATAGGGACATCGATTAGGAGTTAATGAAGTATACTTTATAACTGGAACATTCAATTCCCCTAGTACCTGAAGAAGAATGAAAACTAGAAATAATGATCTCTCCCAAGTGTTTTAAAAACACACTAGTGTTCCAAATATTTTAATTGTCGTAGCACTCTTTTCTCCATTACCACGCTCATCACCAGCCAATTATCCACAGTGTAATTACAGTATTTTATTGAAGAGAAATGTTGCTTTCTTTGGAGTTAAGACCATTTGATAAAGAATATTTAAGTCTTGTTTTATTGACAGTGACACAAACTCATGTAGTCAGGTTTTGAATCAAGGAGATGGTTTGACATTGGTTCTACTTTGTCATGAAAATAGAACACCTAAATACATAATTTTTGTTTTCCTTCTCTATATTTTAAATGGTGGCAAGGAAAATACCATGAATCTTTTAAACCAACAGTAATAATTAAATTTTAATTTTGAATTATGAAATGTGCTAATTATTTAACATATTTGTTCTTTAGTTTTCTGTTTTTGTTACCTAATAATAAAATATTCTTAATTTATTCCCATGCACAGATTAAAAATAAAAACGTTCAGAGTTTAATTTTAAATTTTGTATGAATTTAGGTATTGGTTTAAAGACTATATGAAATATTATACAAGTCCATATAAATGCTAACTTTTTAAAATCGCGAATTGTTATAGAATACTTTTAAGTTTTAGTATTTTAGTATTGTTTTACTTGTTATAACTCAAGGAATCATTTGCTTTTTATCAGCATAAGAGAAATAATTAGGAACTCTGGGCATAGCTTTCAAAAATCTCATTTTACTAAATATTTAAACTCCCTCCTTATTTTCAAGACTCACAGTGGATGTTCGAAACCATGGATGGTACCAAACTCTATATACTCTATGTTTTTTCCTTTACATACATACCCATGATAAAGTTTAATTTATGTATTAGGCACAGTAAGAGATTAACACCAAAAATTAATAATCAAATAGAACATTTAGAATATACTGTAATAAAAGTCAGGTAAATATGGTCTCTCTCTCTCAAAATATCTTATACTGTACTCACCCTTCGTCTTGATAATGTGAGATGATAAAATGCCTATGTAATGAGATGAAGTGAATGATGTCAGCTTTAGGCTACTGCCCACCTTCTGAAGACATGTCAGGAGGGGGATCTTCTGCTTTGTGTGATTCGGTATCATCCAGCCATAATGATGTCAATGGCTGGATGTCAGGAGCAGACAATGTTGATGCCTAATAGACGGAGAGTGTATACAGTGTGAATACCCTGGACAAAGGGACGATTCATATCCCAGGCACGATGGAGTGGGACGTGAGATGTTTCATCACACTAGTCAGAGTAGTGCACAATTTAAAACATATGATCTGTTTTGAACTTTGTCAGATCTTCCATTTAATATTTTTGGACCACGATTGACCATGGGTAACTGAAACTATGGAAAGTGAAACTGCAGATAAGAGGAGAGTACTGTATAATAAATGCACAACAATCAAAACTAAATATTCTCCTTTGCAGACATTTACAATGACAGTATATAGAATATATAATGTATATATATATATTTATTATATAAGTATATAGGATATGTAATGACAAATTGATAGAATTGACATTTTTGAAAATACTTGTTAAAAATATATTTTGAGTTACACAAAACCATAAGGTAAATCAACACTTAGCAAAGAGCAAGCTTAAATACTTTGTGGCTGCTATGCTGAAAGTTGAAGGTTCTTCTATAATAAGGATTGAGTATGTTTCCTTAACACAACCCAGAAATCAAAACCCAATAACTAGCCTCAGAGCAGTAATTATAAAATACAGTGAACCCTTAATATCCCTGGGGGATTGGTTCTAGGAACTCCCACGGATACCAAAATTGTCAAAGTGCTCAAGTTCCTTACATAAAATGGCATAGTATTTGCATATAACCTGTGCATATCCTTCTGTATACTTTAAATCATTTCTAGATTACCTATAATACCTAATACAATGTAAGTGCTATGTAAATATTTCTTACGCTGTATTGTTTAGGGAATAATGACAAGAAGAAAAAGTTTGTACGTGTTCAGTACAGATGCAAATTCTTTTCCCAAATATTTTTGATCCAGGGTTGGTTGAATCCACAGATGCAGTATCAATGCATATGGAACCCTTGGATGAGGAGGGCCAGCTGTGTTGTCATGTTAATTGCTCTTTCCTAAAAGTAGTAATGAAGTCACATTATAAAATATATATGCATTGCTGATGTATTCTCTTCTCTTCTCCACTGCATATGTAGGTGTGTACAGCTCAACTCTTACAAACTCTATGTACCCAGTCTATTTCTATGCCCTGTCTTTCATGGTGTCGTTTTGAAAATATATTGTCACTTGTACATCTTCCATGTGTTGCAATTTATAATTTATCTTTCTGAGCTAATGTGATTTACTTAAAGACACATACCAAGTTAGTTTGCGTTACTTTATTTCTCCAAGTAAGAAGGCAAACATAAGTAATTGTAAGGCAAGTATCAGAATGTTTTTAGACCCACACAGGGAAGTTTGATTGAGTGTCTTCTACAGTAGCTATATCATACATTTTTTAAATAATAAAAGTGTTTTCTTTTTGGCCAATGTATAGAATCTCCCATGTGTAGACTGTGTCTTATTTATTTGAGTAATCCTCTCTTCACTTTTTTGACCAAGCAATGATCAAAGCAGTTATTCTATGCCAATTTTATTATATAAACAACAATTAAAGTCCAGCCCTGCATGCCAGATCTCTCCTTTTAGATATTTTAAACCTGTTTGGATACCTTGACTAAAATATAACAGCATAGAAATGCAATTAGTATCTTCTTTATTATGTCACAATTAATGTTGTAATAATTTAATCTCTTTTGATGAAATTCTTTTTCTGAAAGCAATACTTCCTTGGGTAGTGATATGTCTCAGCTTACTTTATTTTTAGCAGGATCATAATTATTATCTATATTGCAATAAAATGATAAGTAAGAGTTATTTTAGAACAGGCATTATGAAATGGTTACATCTTAATGAAGTGATCAGAGCTCTTTTTTTCAACTTCGAAGCTTAGAAATTTAATTTTATTATTTCAGCCAATAGGAAGCAGGCTCTGGAATACTGATTTACACTAACAATACACAAGAGGCTGATTATAAATGATAGTACCTTTTTATTTATTTGTAGGAGATTGATATTTCTTTACTATAATACAGTTATCTGTAAGGTCTATGAGGAAAGAAACAATGCCTACTAGGTCCACTGTTGTATCCCTAGAGCTTAGAAAATTAATGTTTGAATTGCTTCATTAATAATTATTTAGTTTATTCTTAATGACTCCTGATATCAAGTCATTTGGGAGATTGCATGAGTAATTAGTATTGCTAAAAAGTTTTTAAATGTCTGCATAGAGAATACTTAGTAATACTTGTATTTGGTTTAATATCCAATTTACTAATATTATGAATTTAGTTAATAATTAGCATTTCCTTACAGTTAAACAATCAGTTCTTCTCAAAATGACACATAAATCTTACATACCAATGAATTAGAAAATGTATTATATATATATATTTTTTCCTTTTTGTCTTTTTTCGTGTCCGGCAACAGATTGCAACCCTCAGTGTCGCGCCCGTACCGGACCGAGACCGGCAACGGGATCGCAACCCTCGGTGTCACGCCTGCACCTCGCTCAGCCAGTGAGCGGGAACCGGTCTGTATGTGGGATCCGAACCCTCAGCGGGAGCGCCGCCACGCTCCCAAGCGGCGCACTGTAGCAGTGCGCCACCGGGCCGGCCCGAGAAAATGTATTATATTTTTGATGGCCTTTATGTATGGGTTTAAATTTTGTATAAGCAAATTCTTTCCAATGTATAATTACAATGCCAAGCCTAACCTATCAATTTATTTTAAATGCTTTAAGCACTTTTATTTTTTTCTTCTATACATGCGTCTTTTTTTATGGTTCTGTGACTTTAATTGACAAAGGAAAATTTTATTGATTTATGGTGGTCAACGTGGTTTTGATATATATATGCATTGTGGAATAACTAAATGAAGCTAATTAACATATCCATCATTTCACATACTTATTTTTTTGTGGTGAAAACATTGTACTCTCTTAGTGATTTTCAAGCATGCAAAACATTATTATTAACTATAGTCATCATGCGTGGTGGACAACAGATCTCCAGAATTTATTTTTCCTAACTGAAACATTTTACCTTTTGGTCAATATATCCACATATTATACACCGCTCCTTGCCCCACCGATTTGCTAAACACCATTCTACTCTCTGCTTCTGAGTCTGACTTTTTAAAATTGCACATGTAAGTGAGATCATGCAATGTTTGTCTTTCTGGGCCCAACTTATTTCACTTAATGTAATTTCCTCTACATTTGTCCATGTTGTCGCAAATGACAGGATTTCCTTTTTTGAACCACTTTTAAAGAAGGAAATTGTACATATTACAATGAAAACAAATCAGTATGCTTATCCTAAAACTCATTACAAATGTACTAATACTAGGCATTTACATGTCTTTTCATTTTTTCCCCCGTTCTTACACTTTGTAGATGTCATTTTTTTTTTTTATAATATTTCTCTGGGATTTCAAAAATATTTGAGTATTTTTGCACTTTCCTAGGATTTAGTAACCATACTAGACTTATAAGAAAATTTAAGATGGACTTATAAGATAAAAATTTAATCTCTTAAATTAGCCAATTCTGGGTTGTTGACTAATGATTTTTTTGTCAAGTAATTGGAATTATATGTGCATTCAGAGAAGATTCAGACCCAAGATATTGGCCATAAGATTGGACTTTCTCTTTACAATTGAACTTTACTTGTAGGCCTTTATGACTTTTTTTTTTTTTTTAAAGTTCAAACCTAGCTTTTAATTTTGTGTAGTACTGATGTCATCTCACAAAATGATTTTATTTTTAAGTCCCAGTTGCTCATATTATGTAACAGCTTTCCCATTATTATGATATATAGACCTGGTATGTTAACATTGTTGAAAATTCATGAACTCTCATTGTTATTTCCCTGTTATGAAGGGCTATCTAGCATTTTGATCTACCAGGAGATGAGAGACTATTTCTGCTTAGTTATCACTCTACTTGTATGTTCTGCTAATTTATCAGATGTCTGAAATGCAGTTGGGCCCTCTAAGATTTGGGATATGATTATTAGTGTTAATTCATTGCTGGATTTCTTTTCCACTCTATTATTATATGTGACCATCGGTACTGATCAATCCTTTCTATTCCTGGTAGAGAATTACTTTTGGTACCACTACTTTATTTACAGGTCCCTGCTTAAACAGACAGAGAGGAGTACATGTCTACTGTTTATAGGCATGCATATAATTAGAAACACAAAATACCCATATATTAACCAGTTTTTAAAACAATAGAAATGATTTTCTACCTTATTTGTGTTTTCTTGTATTATTAATGCCTCTTTATATACTTTATATTAGCTTTTCTCTTTGAGTTTTATGAACTCATAACCTTCAACAGACTCAAATTGTTCCATTTAACTATATTGATCATTATTATTATTATATTTTTAATGTTCATACTATCAGAGATTAGCCAGGGAGAAGCCATTTAAGTTGCTTTCAATACAGCTTCTGACTTTTTTTATTTTTAGGTGAACCTTGTTTTCTAGCAACAAAAGGATTTTCCAGAAATGTTGTATTTTCTTTTCCTTTCCTAATAACTAAGGAACCCTGTTTCTTTTACTGTTGGTGGATATTGTGCAACAAGTATCCATATGTTAGAATTGCCCAGAAGTGCTGGCTGTGGTCAAGAGTACTGTTGCTACTATTGGTCTCTTTTAGGGAGAGATCTGGAAAAGAATATTTTTATAAATTTATGAGTTCACATCGATTATCTTCTGTAACATATCATGTTTCTGTCTCTTCTTTTATTATGAGGTTTCACCAACTTCAAAGACTCTCTGTATACTAACAAGAAAGTTGCTTTGTAAGCAAGATATCAAAGCAAGGCAATTTAGGAGTAGATTTAAGAAGCAATTCATCTAGACCAGTGCTAAATGTTTCAAATGTTAAAAGTCACTTGCAAAATGAGAATAAATCAGAACAATATAGTGAGTTTTTAAAATCTGATTTGTTCACTTTATTGGTGTCAGTTTCTTATGTAGAATGTTGGAATAGCAGTGGCAGGGTTTTAAAGTATTTAATTTTTTTTTTTTTTTTTTTTTTCTTTTGTCTTTTTCCGTGTCCGGCAACGGATCGCAACCCTCAGTGTTGCCCCCGTACCGGACTGGGGACCGGCAACGGGACCGCAACCCTCGGTGTTGCTCCCGTGCCTCGCTCAGCCAGTGAGCGGGAACCGGTCCGTATGTGGGATCCGAACCCTCGGGCGGGAGCGCCGCCGCGCTTCCCAAGCGGCACGCTTATCCAGTGCGCCACCGGGCCGGCCAAAGTATTTCACTGTTAAAAAAAATAAAACCTTATTTTATTTTATTTTCAAACAATGGGTGAATGTATTAATTGTCAAAATTCAAAAGGGGTTGAACAAACACACCTTGAAAAGTCAATGAAATCCATGGTTCCTTTGATGGCCGCGTTTTGCATCTTGCAATATCAATCACTAAACAGAGACTTCTCATTTCTGGAAAAGAGCTCTGGTCACCGAGTTTGGTTCAGATGTCTATCTTGGACCATCTGCCAAGGACAAGGAGTTTAGTTCATGTAAGAATCTGGTAGCTCCCTCAATAGCTAAGTAGATAGGGTGGCGTGGTTCCAAATGAAAGAAAGGAATGCTGTGAAAACAATGTCATAGGAGATTACAATGTGTAAGATGTCCTTAGCATGATAAAAAAGGTAATTTATGCCAAGCATTCATTCATTTCCTTTGTTATATCTTTCATTGCTTTCTAAGTGTTGTTGGTTGTATTAGTTTGCTATGGTTGACATAAAATACTACAGAGCAGGTGGCTCAAACATCAGAAATTTATTTTCTCACAGTTCTGGAGGCTGGAAGTCCAAGATCAAGGTATTGGCAAGTTTGGTATCTCGTGAGGCCTCTCTCCTTGACTTGTAAATGGCCCATTTGCTCCCTGTGTTCACGTGGTTCTACACATCTTCTCTCTGTGTTTTCAAAACACCATGTGGTCTATGCCCTAATATCCTCTTATAAGAACACCAGTCACAGTGGATTAGGGCCCTATCTCCAAATACAATCACATTCTAAGGTGCTGGGGTTAGAATTTTGTATGAACTTTGGAGAGAGGCAATTCAGTCAATGAATTCAAAATCCAAGTATAAAATTATTTGGCCTAATTTGAAGCTGGATAAATTACTACACTTTCACTATAAAATATACTTTTTTTTTTTTTTTGGCCTGTGTATTCCTGACTACCAGATGAAGATTCTTTCATTAGGATAGTGTTTAGTAAACATTAGTATTTAGCATTGTCATAAAATCTCCATTTTCCAAACTCTTCCTTTTCTACATTCAACTTCAATTGTGTTTCTTTTGGTGTTTTAATCTTGTATTTTGCATTTTTAATATGATAGCTTATATTTTGTTGTCTATATTTTATAACATCTTTTTGATATATATATAAATAGTTCTTATTAGGTTATCCCTGCCACCGTATGGAACAGAGCTTCTAATAAACAGTTAAATTTATTTATAGTTTAAATTATGAGTTACCTTCATTGGGAGAAAGGAGCAATTAGTCTTGGCAATAATTATCACCTTTCAAACCATTGTGCTCTATTCATGAATCATACATGTTTCTAAAGTTTAATAATGTTTAATTCCATTTGTTAAAGTGAGAGTGGTTTATTTAAAGTCCCAGTGTCCTTGTTTATAATACCAAGAACTAAAGTATTCAGTTCCCATTTGAAAATATTATTAGCCTTCCTTTAATGAATGTTTACTTTGTTTAATATAAATTATGGTAACATTCAAATCAATTAAAAAAAGTGATCTGAAATGTTGTGGCATCATTTAGTATGTAGGTTATTTTTCTTGATCCTAATTTTGATACTTTTGTTATTTCATTCTTAGTCTCTAAATGTAAGTTTTTCTTTTTCTTAATACATCTGTCACCTATCTATGCACACAGATGCACAAATCAGGACTTTATTTCTCCCTCAAGAATACCTATCTCTGCATATCACCATCTCACACAAAGACTTCTCAATATATCCTTCTCATTTATTTTGCTATTTGCTCTTTTGCAAAAAAATATGAAACATAATCTTAGCTCTGATCATTATGGTATAATGAAAGTGTATATTAATTTTTAACCTAATTGATATATATTTCTTCTCATTCCTCCTAATCTAAAGCAAATGATTGATAAGTGGTAACAAGATTCCTACTTCCAATTTGGTCTAAATTAGTGTTTCACAGGTGGGACTGTACACAAAATTTGTTTGAGAAACAGTTCATTAAATATGTCAGAAGAATGTTAGATTTGAAATATTAATATTAGAAAAAGGAACTAAAGTTTTATTTCATAGACTTCTGTGTTTTTGAAAAAACTTTATATTCATTCTGTACATTCTTAATGAATAAATTCTTTTTTTTAATGATCATTAAAGAAGTTTTGATTAAAACAAATACTTTTCTTTTTTTCTAGTATCTAGAAGTAATTTCCTTTATTCTAATATTGCTGATACCTGCTCATACGGACTTCCATTTCATTATGTCACATGTCCTTTAAGAAAGTTCGTGTGCAAATAATTGGAAAAGTTAAGAATTTTTAAAATAACTTTTGGAATTTTTTATTGGAGTGATAATTTTAAAGTCTTTGAGAGTCAAAGAATTTCTGGAATTTAGTTAATACTTCTCATTTTTGATTTTGAGTTTTTTATGCCTATGGCCTTTGCATATAGATATTTCCTCAGTTTCTCAGTGCTTTGGTTTCTAACTGTTGGTTTTTCTTTTTCTTCAGGATGTTTTGAATAATTTGGGATCCTGTGAACTGGATGAAGATGATCTAATGCTCGATCTAGAGTTTTTAGAGGAGCAGAATCTTCATCCTCCTGGTAAGTGCTGAACAAATGTATAGTATCATACAACTCTAATCCTAGTAAATTAGCTTTCATTGATAAGCTAAATATTGCTCAGCTGCCTTCAGTATTTTCAATCCCCAGTTTTTACATTCTATGTGCAAGGAACGTGCCAGGCACCATAGATACAGAATGCTGATGTCTTAAATGATTTTAAGTCTACTATGGAAGTATAAATTCAGTTGGAAGATAACTATAAAATTAGAAAAAACTACAAAACTTTTCAAAGAAGGAAGTATTCTAATTAAACACAACAATGAAACAAAATTAATATTTTCTTTTTTTGTGGAAGAAAACAATGATTATAATCCCATTTTTCACTTATTCCCATTTTTCACTTATTTTATATAACCAAATGGAATTTTTGTGGATCAGAGTTTACTATTGTAAATATTAGCCACTTCAACAATAATTACAAGGGTTAATGTTGATGCAATAAGATTGACTTCAAAATTAATAATTACCAATAGCAGCCACAAACATATACTCACAAACACGCACATACACATAGAGTTATAGTATGAGATAAATAAATTCATGTTGAATGAATTAAGAGGGGAGCCCACTATATTTGTAGTTTAAATTTATATTAAAGCATAAAATGTCATGTCTCCAAATTCAAAATTTACTCTCTTTGAAGTGGTTGTAGGTATTGTTTATTCAAAGTTAGATATTTGACAGTAAAGGAAAGCTTTTACACTCACTTTTTTACTGCTAACATTGTCATTTTTGAGTTAAAGTACAAGTAACATTAAATTAGAGATTTAAAAACTGGAGTTTTACTACATAAATTTGAGTAAATCCACCTCTTGGATATTGGTGTCCTTATTTTTAACTTGTGGAAACTAGATGTAATCTCTTGCTATAACAGTTTATGATGAATTTTTGTTCATATATTGTTTTTATATCATAGATAATATTAGATTAACACTGTCAAAAGAAGGTAATAGCAATAGTTATATTTTCTTACACTCTATTTTAAGCTAATTTTTTTAAGTTGCTTTTTACGTTTTTTTAGTTGAATACCAATTTAGGATAAAAATTTCTTGGGACAATTTTCTGCAGTTGATTTGATGGATATCCTTTTAAAAATGCAGATTTTTCTCACTTTTATGCAGACAGCTTCTATGATTTTGTCATTCATGTGTATTTGTCTTAAAAAAGTTATACAGGGTAGAAATGTGAAAAGGTATACTCCTTTGAAAGTAAATTTGTCAATATGTAGCAAAACTATATGTGTATTTACCTTTAGATCCAACTATCCAACTTCTAGATGTTTAATCTTATGGTATTGTCAAAATACAGAGTAATGTATGCATCTAACTATTCATTGAGAAATATTCGTAAGTATTGGAAACATCTCAAATGTCCATCAGTGGGACACTTATTGATTATATGGTGGCATACTAAGCAATCATTAAAAGGAATAAGGTGTTCATGTCTGCAGTGGCATGATTGCAAGGATATATTGTTGATGGAGAACTTTACAATGATGGATTAGACGGCAGTGCCTAAACCCACTGATAAAATACCCTAACATTGCTAAATGTGAAATAACTAGACATTTTGTCCCTCTTGATACAATGCTGAGAGAAGTACACAGCACCACCTTCTTGCTCCCTCTCCTCTCCCTATCCCCCTTCCAGTAAGTACTTAAATCTACTCAGGAGGCTGGATAATGATTTTACAGGAAATATTGGTATGGGCAGAGAGAAAATGTTAAATGGCATGATAAGATTTCTGGCAACCAAATTTAGGAGGTGGGGAATTCTACAGGATATATGGTCTGTTTCTTCAACAAATAAATGGCATGATAAAAAGGAAGGGATGATAGTTGTAGATTAAAAGTGGCAAATGCAATGTGACATCCTTATTGGTATACTTTTGTAAAAATAGATAAATTGGGATTTATTTTACCATGAAGTATGGGGAAGGGAATATATGAAACAAAGTTGACAAATTGTTGAAAATTATCAAAGCTGGTATTAGGTGGATGGGATGAAAGTTTAATGGGTTAATCATAATATTCTCTCTACATTTGTGTATTTATGAAAACTGTATAATAAAAATAAAACAAAATAATAATTGAAAAAATTATTGCTATATATAATGTAGCAATTTCAGTTATGCTTGGTAGACAACCATGATGAAGAGCAAAGAATGACTTAAAAATCTGAAGATGAAAACATTATTACACTATTCTAAAGATGAAAAAAATATTACTTTCTATTCTCACAGAAGTACAGTGTAGAATAATAGTACCAGAGGCCAAGAGGGGAAGAGGTAGCAGGGGTGGAGAAGTGGTGGGGTAGCCGGTACAAAACTATGCTATCTACCCTAAGTGAATCGTCGTGTAGTACATGGATGTATTGCAAGAACACACTGTACCCCACAAAAATCTACAAGTAAATGTTAAAATTTAAAAAAATAATAAAAATATAAAGATAATTTAGCTCATTGTATTACCTTGGGGACATAAATTAATCTCTTTAAACTTTAACTTCTTTTTTATAATTAATATTGTACTATGTACCTCATTAGTTTATTTTAAAGAAAAAAAAGATTTAATTAATGCTATGAATCTCTAATTCAAGGTGTAGGTTGTTTGGTTGAAGCCAAAAGTAGGGAACCATATAAATCAACTGAGTTAACCAAATTTTTCATATGATAAATGGTGTCAGTTTGCATATTTAAAGTGCAGTTGTGATGGATGAAATATTCTTGCCCAAAGTGTCTTAGGTTCGTTTAATGTCACTTAATAAAGTGTCTTTTGAAAACCTATTTCACTTTAAATGCCACATTATTTGGTTTAAAACAGCAAATATATATTTATGTATATTAGCTGAGAAAAGAATTTCTGTTTGAACTGGTTTTATACAGTTTATTCCCTTTATAAGGCAACATAATTAAAGGTCTTCCCAGATTATAAGAAGCTCATTATAGATAATTGATAATAATACAAAGATCACTAATGCTAAACATTCTAAAATGATGGTTTTAATAAAAGAAAAGTGATTTTCAAAGTCTGAAAATTAATATAAAAATACCACTAAATTCTACTACTTATATTACTGAAAATCATTAAGGGGTTTTAACAAACTTTGCTAAGACAAAGCATATCAACTTTTGTCTGTAGAGGCTCATTAAAGCAAAGATTTAGAATAGTTTATACTAAGTATAATGGCCAAGGTGAACTTTTTAAAAGACCATAAAAGTGCTTTTTTGCTTTGAAAATAGAAAGTCTAAAACTTGTAGTAATTGTCGTTCATGAAATTTATACATTTTATTCAGTTTAGCATATAATTAATAATGATTAGAGTTGAGAAGACTAATCACCATGTGCAGAAAATATAGAAATTCTTCTGGCCTCTTTTCTATAGTAACTTGCACACATAGTACATGCTCAATTGATATCAATTAATGTGATTTTGTTTAAAACATAGTCAGGCTCCTTTAGACATGTATGAAATGAAAAAAAAATAAAAACAATAAAAACAACAATTAGAAATTTTAATTTTGTTTTTTTCTTTACAGAAAAGCAAACATCTTTAAATTAAGAGACCTGTTTTACTAGACCAAGTTAAAAAATGTGTAATTAGAAAATTTCCTCTCATTTTTTCAAAACATATATTAGATACATGATTTAACATGCAAAGAGACATTCTAAAGGGCAATAGAATAGATAATAAATTCACATGTATTAATATTCATATAGTATTAATCATTTATTGGTTGATGTTCTACTTGTAGTATAAGCAATACGAGCTAAGGCATATCAACCAGGCCAAAATGTCAGAATAGCACAAAAGAGAAAAAGCCAATTTGAGTTGTGTAGTTCAAGGTCTGTGTCAGAGAAATGCTCATAGTATTCAGCCATTAAAAAAAAGAATGAAATTCTGCCATTTGCAGCAACATGGATGAGCTTGAAGAAAATTAGGTTAAGTGAAATAAGCCAGGCACAGAAAGAGAAATACTGCATGTCCTCACTCCTACGTGGGAGCTAAAAAATAAATAAAAAAGAGAGAAAGAAAGGTACGACGATCACAATGTAGTCAGTTGAACTTTCAAGAAGAGAGAACAGAACTGTGGTTACTAGAGGCGGGAAAGGGGATGGGGGATTAGCAAGAAATTGGTGAAGGGTCACAAAGAATGCCTACATTTTGTAATGATGAATATACTAATTATCCTAATTTAATTATCACATATTGTACATAGGCATTGATATTCAACACCGTACCCCACAAATATGTATAGTCGATTATGTTTCAATTAAAAATAAAGAATTATAAATAAATAAAATAAAATATCTCCTTTAAGAAAAAAGAAGTGCTCATATACATAGATGTTTAGATATTTAACTTCATATTCTATTGTTGAATTTTGAACATATTCTATTATTGAATACGTTGAGCAGATTCTACATTGTTGAATTTTGTGTTTATTACTGTGCCTAGCTTGGTAAAATGGCCATTTATTATTGTAGTCATAATAGATATGGACATCTTTTACTCTGCTTTTTATTTCATTCTTTGCTATCTGTATTTTCATCTAAAAGTGAGTTGTAAATTCACAGTTAGGTTTTAAAAAGTTTGTTTTCTGACCATTGTATTGAATACTTTGAATAAATTTCCATGAAATTTCTCTTTGAATATGTAAATATATCTATAGAGTCATAAATAAATTATATTAGTCCTAAACATCTTTCTAAAGGGAGAGATAGTACAAATGATAGTTCAAATAAAATATGTTTTATAGTGCAGTATGTAGATATCACTTTTTTATGAAAACAAGAAAGAACAATTTCAGTGAAAGAAAGGAATGTGAATTCAAAGTGAGTTCCCAAAAGGAAACTAGCCTTGAGGAGAAAAAAACTAAAAGCCACTATTCTGAATAATTTACTCTGATCTGGGATTATCTAATTTCATCTTTGTAAATTCTAATCTTAAAGACAAAGGTTTACATTAAAAAGTCTGTGGATAAGCCTTCCAGATGTTTCTTTATTATGTTTCTTTAAATTAATGCTTAAATTACTCTTCAGAAAGTATTTTTTTGTGAAATAGTAAATATGCACCATGCTTAAAATACAGGATTATCAATTTGTTTAATAACAAACATTTGCATTTACTCTGTGGTAAAACATAATTAAATTTATTGCTTATCCATTTAATAAATCATTTATAAAGCATATATGATCAAACTGTTTTTTATTAGAAAATATGAGATGTTAGTATTTATACCTTGATAAATTAGAAAATATATTAGTGACCGTTCCCACTTTTTATTTCTCTTCACTTTCTGGTTGCTATTTTTATGTTAGTGTTTTTGACACAAATTGAGTCATGCAAGATGTTAGCAGTGATGTTCGCTAGATATACCTTAACATTATTCTGAAGAAAAAAAAAAAGTACTAAAAACAGTTTACTAGCAGTTAGTATTTATACAACTCAAAAAGTGACTTTAAAATTTTCTTCACAGTGAAATACATGTTATGAACTATACAATCTGTAAAAGGAAAAATACCAGCAATATGTTTTTGTTTATTTTTTCTTTATGTAGTTTTACATTATGTATTTAGGATATTTTTATATTTATTTAAGCATCTTGCAAAATATAACATAAGATGAAATAATAACTATTTGAGTAAAATAAGGTAACACTAAAACAAGGATATGAAAAATAAGTCATGGGTAAGGTTGGCACATAAACTGTATACCAGTATTACTATAGAGAGTTGAAAATGTTATTTTTAGTGTTCTAATGGAATATGTGAAGAAAGAAAAACAATTAGTTGCACAATTAAAATGTATATTGTCAACCATTCAATCAGTGAATGCATTATTTTCAAACAAAGGAATTCTTGTTACTTAAAACTAAAAGGTATTTGTTCACGTGACCTCATAAGGTGTACATCATTTGATATCAGGAACAATTCCTTCACAATCTCCTTCAGTACAATCTGGTTTGCATCATGCCACCAGTTCAGTAGAAGCAGTTCTAAATGATTCCCCATCAGCGTAGCAAAAGCTTGAAGCTTTATAAGGATCTTGATTAATCCAAAAATAAAATTCAGTCTGTTGTGCATAGTTCATATTCCTTGGATAATTAAAAGAAAAGAAGACTGAAATATATTTTGGTGTTACCTGTTTGGAACATATTCCTTAAACTATTTCTCCAATTCTTATAAGCCTTCTTTGTTACTACTGGGGCTGGGTTGAATATAATCATTAGCAATTAGTAGTGGAGATCTAAGTTGATGGGAGTAGAAAGGTGGTTGCCAGAGGCTGGGGATTGGGGGGGATGGGGAGATACTGGTCAGAGTACAGATTTTCTGTAATAAGAGAAGTAAGTTCCAGTGATCTAATGGACAGCATGGGTGATAATGGTTGTCTTAATTAATTTGATTGTGGTAATTATTACACAATATGTATGTATATCAAATCATCACATTGTACAACTTGAACATATTCAATATTTTTCTGTAAACTAAATATTAAAAAAAATAAAAATAAAAAGTTGACAGGAAGGAAAACTGAACGCCTATTGTGAGCCAGCCTTTTTTCCCTAAGCCATCTCAAATTAATCATTACAATAAATCTCTGAGGATAAATTGTACCTTAACGATCCATTCAAAATAAAGAAACTACAAGTTAATATCAAAAGAGAGCAGGCACTTACATCAAACTTAGTATTCCAACTCTGCCACAGTGGCCTTTGGGCCTCTGTGATCTTTCTGAGTGCAGTTCCCTTATTTGTAAAATGGCAATGTATCTGTCTAAAAATATGATCCTAGATAAATGGGTGGCATATTTAAATTCAAAGTGCTTTTCACAGTTGATTGAACAGAGCAGGAGCCAGTATAGGTTGGTTACCTCTTGAAATTTTAAACAGTTTTAATGCCTTGTTAAATACGCTGTCCTATTGTTGCTTATTTTTCATAGTCCTTAATTTCTAAATGCTTCATCATTATTATAGATTATTTTAAAATATGAATTCTGATTTAAATTTTATTATCTAAATCCTGTCTAACATTTTAAGTTATGATTTGCTAGTACTAAATATTCAAAAATTAATGAAGTTACTTTGCTTATAAAAGGTGGTACATTTCTCTGTGTTAAAACCAATGCATTTAAATGTATGAAAATACTTTTATCTAGGATGTTGAAAATATCACAACATATTTAAAATAGTAGTTTCTCTTAGAAAGAACAAATTTCTATTTTAAATACCTTAAAACTTATTAACTAAAATCATTAACGTTCACAGGGAAAGCCAGACTGTTACTTTGTATTAAATTGCATCTTTACCACTTGCAGAGGAGTTACTTAATTGAAAATATGTTTTACTTATTTAGCATTCTTCGATTAAAAAAAGAATGTAATGGTGATTTAAATGATTGAGTGAAGAAATTTTATGTTATTTTTGTTCTTTATTTTGGATGTTAAATCTAAAAACACATAGGGCAGCATCTCTTGGTCTATGTCCAGATACAAATGGGGAAGTAATGGCCCAATGATATCAATTAGGAATTAATTAGATAGATGCTAAAGTATTTTGCATTTGATGACCAAGCAATATAAAAATTCTGCAGTGAGTTAGGGACTCCTCCTGTGCCTATTAATTAACAAGGCAATTTTTGTTATTAATTTTTAAAGGATAATAGCACAGGGAGCTGAGCTGATACCCTAGTGATTTTGCTAATATAAAAGGTAATGTACAAAGCATTGCAACAACATTCACACAGCGAAAATTATAAAAATCAACTATAAGTTTGTACAAGCTTCGATATGTCTGGGTCAGAAAAAGTGTAAGTATAAAGTATCTTCGATCTGATTACATAAAGCTAAGAAACATATGCCACTTAATTTTGGAAGTATAGTGTAATGGTTAAAAACATAGACTGTATGGGCTGACCGTGTGGCTCACTCGGGAGAGTGCGGCACTGGGAGCGCAGCGGCGCTGGGATCGCCAAGGCCGCGGGTTTGGAGCCTATATAGGAATGACCAGTGTGCTCACTGGCTGGCTGAGCGCAGTGCAGGCGACACCAAGCCAAGGGTTACGATCCCCTTACCGGTCACACACACACACAAAAGACTCTGGAATTAGGCAAATCTCAATTACCAAGCAGGCTATGTAAACTTGAGTAGATTATTTAATATCTCTTAGCTTCCCATTCTTCTGAAAATATCTGTCTCATAAGTTTGTTGTGGGGAATAATAACTTAAAGCATAGTAGAATGCTTAGTCTCATGTCTGGCATATAATCTATTTTTAAGATTATGGGTAATGCTATTTTAAAAAATGTGTATGATAAAAAATGAGGCACCTGAGGATTGACAATAATCTGACTCTTACAAGTTTAGTGATCTTTCTAGTCTCTGTTAATTGAAGATCTCAATCATATTTTAAGTATAGAATTTCTCAAATTTTAAGAATAATTGCCACAAACTTGCAATTAATTTTGTGAGTGTCATGTACTTACAAATTTATAAAATTATAGCAATAAATAAAATAGAATAATAAGTAACATTTACTGAGTCTAGGTGCCAATTCAACGAGGTAAATATTATCCTTTTCACATTTGAGAAAATTGGAGTTTTGAATGAGAGCTTTGAGTAATAAAATATTATAGGTAGTCCCAGCTGGACTCAAGTCATTTTTTTTTCACTCTGAGACTCTGTATTTAATCATTGTGAATCTCTCTCTCTCTCTCTTTTTCTTTTTAATTTACAAAGAACAGAAATTTATTTCTCACAGTGTGGAGGCTATAAAGTCCAACATCAAGGCACTGGCAGATTTGTTGTCTGGTCTCTGGAGAAGAGGAGTGCTGGGTCCTCATATGGCAGAAGGCAGAAGGGCAGGCGAGCCCAATGCTGTGCCAAGCCTCTTTTATTTTTTTATTATTATTATTTTTTAAATTTTTATTGAATCAAAATTGATTATACATATTTTGGGGTTTCAACATTGAGATATGTTGGTCAAATCAATATTCCTAGCATATATATTATTACAAATCGTAATTATTCTTTATGCCCCTTGTCCAGTATCTCCCTTTCCCCCGCTTCCTCTCCCCTCCCCCCTCTAATTACCCTAGATTTCTTCTCTCCTTCTGAAAGAAGAATGGTTACTCTGTTAATTTGTTGCCTACATGATCTGTCCAATGCTGAGAGGTGTGATCAGGTCCCCCAATATTATTATAGAGCAGATGCTTCTTCTGTCACTCAGAAATGGGTTTTGTGGAGAGAGACACCCTCTTCTTTTCTATATCTCTGCTGGTGACTCCTCATGTCAATGCACTCCAGTGGCTGGTGGACCATCTGTGTAGTGGTTGTGGTGTCTAGCTGCTTTTGTGGCGGCCATGGTTATTGTGGTGACTATGGTGGGCCAACTACATGGAGGTAATGTTTTTGGCATGCTCCTTGGCACTGGTGGTATGTCTGGTTGTGGGAGGGGTGTCTGGTCCCTGGATCCATGCCTCGGGTCCCTGAGGGACTGGCATGGTGTGCCAGGTTGTGGGAGGGGGGTCTGGTCCTCTTCTTCATGCCTTGGGATCCTGGGCAGGCCCCGAGGTGCTGGCATGTTGTGCCTGGTTGTTGGAGGGGACCCTGACTCCATGCCCTGGGTCCCTGGGTGGGCCCTGAGGCACTGGTGCAGTTTGCCTGGTTGTGAGAGTGGGGTCTGGTCCCCTTCTCCATGCTTCAGGCCCCTGGGCAGAGCCCCCAAGGTACTAGCAGTGTTTCTGGTTGTGGGAGGGGTGTCTGGTCCCTTTCTCCATGCCCTGGGTCCCCAGGTGGGCCCCTAGGCACTGGAGTTGTATGCCTGGTTGTGGGAGGGGTGTCCAGTCCCCTTCTCCATGCCTTGGGTCCCCAGGTGGGCCCTAATGCACTGGCATGGTGTGCCTGGTTGTGAGAGTGGGGTTTGATCCCCTTCTCCAGACCTCAGGTCGCAAGGCAGGTCCCAAGGTGCTGGTGGTGTGCCTGGGCTGGAACTAATTTTTTGTCCTTTGCTTATTTCTGAAGCAGGAGAACTTCCTGTGGGAACCAGTACTTGAGCTGTGTGGTTGAGCTAAATTGCTGCTGTGCTGTTTTCCTAGGGAAGACTTTTTGTGTAGCTCAGGTTTTCGTTTTTTTTTTTGTGACCGGTAAGGGGATGGTAACCCTTGGCTTGGTGTCGCCTGCACCGCACTCAGCCAGTGAGCGCACCGGCCATCCCTGTTAGGATCCAAACCCGCGGCCTCAGCGTTCCCAGCGCTGCTGCGCTCCCAGTGTCGCACTCTCCAGAGTGAGCCACAGGGCTGGCCTGTAGCTCAGGGTTTAATGGTTGATATTATAGGTACTTCCAGCTCTCTAGAGACCCAATAAACCTGGGTTGTAGAAACTCTGATCTGGGCCTGAGTCTTTTCAGTCTTTTTAGAGACTGCACCCCATGCAATTCTATATTCCTGACCAGTCTCCTCTGAATTGTCTGTGCTGATCGGGGGGGCAGATTGGCTGTCCTTGCTGTCCCAGTGTTCTCCCTGTGGGCTTGTCTCCCCTACCGACCATGCTCTAAACACTTCCCATGGGACGGGCCCTGCAGTGGTACCTTGCGATGACTCACCGGCCTCTGAATGGCTCCCCCTTTCCAGCTGTTCTGGCTCCTTGCTCCTGCGTGAGTCTACTGGAACCCTATCAGTGGTCTTGCTGTCCCCGGGGCCACCAAGGCCCTCTTCTCCCCTGCCGCCTCCAAGTAACTCCATCTGAAGAGCACAGCTGTGGCTTCTGCTGGCTACTGCTCCACGCGCTCAGCAGCTGGAACCTTAAAGCTGCTGCGGCCCAAAATGCTCAGAGCAGTTTTTTCTTTCTCTCGTCGTGGTTTCTCCCACCTTCATGAACTCCAGGTCTCTCCTCCTCTTCCCCTGAGCTCTAGCAGCCCCAGGTTGGCTGATGTTATCTTTTTATAGTTGTAAATTGGTTGATTTGTGATAATTCACGTTGGAAATATATCTACTTAATTTTTATTTACTCTTTAGCATATTAAATGGAAAAAATCCTCATTTCTTCATAAACTTTATCCAGAAAGTATCATTTCACAAGAATTTCACATTGCGAAAATTTGAATATACTTTAAACTACTTTTTATATTTTTCCCCATATTCTTTCCCCAAGTTCTTGCAAAAGACTAACTAGGCACAAGGATAGCTCTGTGAAATGATTTACTAATTATTATCCTTGAAAAAGAAGTAATTTATTTAAGGTCTACTGATAAGAGTATAGGGATCATGATATTACTTAAACGTAAGATTATAAAATTCTCAGTGATATGTAATTTCAGTACAGATATTTCAAAATTTTAATGGTTTTTGATTATTTGCTCTTTTGCTTGACCAATTCACTTACTGACATTGATTAAATCATAAATGTGATGCTTTGTTTTTAATTCTCATTTTTAAATTATCAAACTTACTGTCTAAAATAGTAATATTCACTTCAGTGCATTATTTTCAGTATTCAGTTCAATCTGTGGTGAAAGGTGTACTTAAGTGAAAGAATCATGTCCTAACTGGGAGAGAATTTCAGAAGTAGAAGCCTCTCCCACTTCTACTCTCCATGAATATTCATAGTTTTAAATGTCTTGTTCAAGGTTACACAGTTTGCAGTAGACAGGCTCCTCTTAAATAAGAAACTGACTAGCTCCATTTAGTAAGCATAATGGCAATTAATTATTTTCTTTTTTATAGTTGCCAACAGTAAATCACTTGTATTTGCTGATTTAAAAGAGCCTTCGGCTATTTTGCCTTTCAGACTTTGCTATACTTTAAGAAAATTGCTTTAGCTACAAAGAAGAATTTTAGACGGAATAGTTTTCAAAATCTAATCAACTATAGCTGAAAAATATGTATGCATTCTGACCTAATATAATATTAAGTGACAACAGTTTTGATGAAGTCGTAGTATTTACTTGTAATCTCCTATTGTAGCATTTCCTACTGTCATAAACTCTCTTCTGCTGCACAAAAGGGCAGTCAATGGCCCAAGTTCATTAGAGGATACCGTGAAAAGACAGGATTTCTATCATTCAGCATGGCTTTTCTGAAGCAATTAGAAAGAAAATATGTCTCAATATAAAATTTCATGGCCTCTTACAATTATGTGGTGACATCTCCATACAATTGCTTGGATAATGTCAGCAACATCAGCTGTCACTATCAGAATGAACAAGTAATTAAGAAAGCGAATGCTGGTCTTTTTTTTTTTTTAAAAAAAAGGAATAGACTATTTATGAATTTAAAATTGTTCACCAACAGGAAAAATAATCACTGATAGGAAACATAATTTTCTCCAATGCCTGAGGCGGAAAATAGAGAAATAGTAATGAACATTCACACAATTACAACAAATTAAGTTGTAATTGTACACACTAAAAACAATTACAGACTTTCTATTCCCTGGACTATGAAGTTTTAATAGAATAATTTTATCAGTTGCTGTGATAGCCTCTTGCCTCTTTTATTTATTTTCTGATTCTTCCATCTTATAAATCACAATTTCTAAACATTTACAGTGGAATTGGGAAACTTTTACTATTATCAAGACCATCTTTTCTATATTCATGCATCAGAGTGTGCTAGGATACCTTAAATAAGACCAAGATTTGTCTGGATAGCAGAATGTTAGTAGATTTGATTGATGCCATGATATTATGCAAATGCTGGCTCCCAACCTTTTGATAAGACAGTGCTAACTTTATTGCTTACTTAAGTGAGGGAAAAATGCTGAACTCAGGCAGTTTTCTGGGGGGGGGGAGGAGAACAAGGTAAGATTTATTGAGGATTTGAATATGGTTTAAGGCAGATTTTTCAATTTGGGTACTTGATTTGGATTGGGTAAAGATCATGATATAATAGTTTAGGGTTGTAGGACTGGTGGAAACAGCAGGTTGAGAATTTTTTTTTTTTTTCCTTTTTGTCTTTTTTACTCACTGGTAACAGGATCGCAACCCTCGGTGTCGCGCCCATACTGGGCACCGGCAACGGAATCGCAACCCTCGGTGTTGCGCCCGCACCGCACTCAGCCAGTGAGCGGGAACCGGTCTCCACATGGGGATCCAAACCCTTGGCGGGAGCACCGCCACGCTCCCAAGCG
>NW_007726546.1:437576-450561 GCF_000696425.1 Galeopterus variegatus
CAGAACCCTTAGCTTGGTGTCGTCCACACTGCGCTCAGCCAGTGAGTGCACCAGCCAGCCCTAATTAGGATCCAAACCCGCGGCCTCAGCGTTCCCAGCGCTGCTGCGCTCCCAGTGTCGCACTCTCCAGAGTGAGCCACAGGGCTGGCCTGTAGCTCAGGGTTTAATGGTTGATATTATAGGTACTTCCAGCTCTCTAGAGACCCAATAAACCTGGGTTGTAGAAACTCTGATCTGGGCCTGAGTCTTTTCAGTCTTTTTAGAGACTGCACCCCATGCAATTCTATATTCCTGACCAGTCTCCTCTGAATTGTCTGTGCTGATCGGGGGGGCAGATTGGCTGTCCTTGCTGTCCCAGTGTTCTCCCTGTGGGCTTGTCTCCCCTACCGACCATGCTCTAAACACTTCCCATGGGACGGGCCCTGCAGTGGTACCTTGCGATGACTCACCGGCCTCTGAATGGCTCCCCCTTTCCAGCTGTTCTGGCTCCTTGCTCCTGCGTGAGTCTACTGGAACCCTATCAGTGGTCTTGCTGTCCCCGGGGCCACCAAGGCCCTCTTCTCCCCTGCCGCCTCCAAGTAACTCCATCTGAAGAGCACAGCTGTGGCTTCTGCTGGCTACTGCTCCACGCGCTCAGCAGCTGGAACCTTAAAGCTGCTGCGGCCCAAAATGCTCAGAGCAGTTTTTTCTTTCTCTCGTCGTGGTTTCTCCCACCTTCATGAACTCCAGGTCTCTCCTCCTCTTCCCCTGAGCTCTAGCAGCCCCAGGTTGGCTGATGTTATCTTTTTATAGTTGTAAATTGGTTGATTTGTGGGAGAGAGTGATGCTGGGGACCGTCTATTTGGCCATCTTCACCAGAACCCAAGCCTCTTTTATAAGGGCCTTTATCCCATTCAGAAGAGGAGAGGGTCTTGTGGCTTAATCACCTCTTAAAGGCCCCAACTCTAATACTATCACATTGGGTATTAGTTTCAACACCTGAATTTTGGAGAAGACATATTCAAACCACATCCCACACCCACACAACCTTACATCCCCCCAACCCTGCATCTGCACACATGCACACACACTCCCAAAGACCAAGGGCCTTTGAAGCAACCCTTCTGCCTCTCATTGCCTGCCCCCACCTCCATGCTGAGGAAGCCTTTCAGAGCATGAACCAGCACAAGGCGCCAATCCCTGGGGGAGGGCTGGGAATTGCCCTCCATGGCTCAGGAGAGATCAGGCACTCAGAGGTTAGCAACTGCCCAAGGTCGTCAGCCAGGCAGAAGCAGACTTGGCCCATTGTGATTCTCTTTATTCATAAAATTAACTCATATAAAAATTTAAATTCACAAGTACACTGAAGCTTTTGTTTCAAATTGGCTCTTTTTTCTGTTAACTTTTTCAGTTATAGGCATAATTTAACATGCCTTTGACACCATCCAAGGAACTGAAATTAACTTATGTTTATTTATTGAAGCATCTGCATTGTGCCAACCACCGGTCTAGGCACTTAGCTGTTTCTGTCTTTGCTTTATTTTTAAGCTGTAATTTACAAGCACTTTGGATTATGTCATTTAATACTCACGGCAACTCTCAGGCAATTCTATTTTTACAGATGAAGGAATGGAGGCCCAGAAGAGCCTTTTTATTTGTTCAGGATTACAGAGCTAGTAAGTGGCAGAAGTCAGGTTTAAATTATACCTTTGTGACTCTGATGTCTACTTGTACAAAACTCCATATAAAGCTCTTAGTGATGTTTAGTTACTAGAAAGAGAAGTAATACTAGGTGGTGCAAAATGTTCTCTTGCAACACACTGTTTTGGTAGCACTATAGTAGGGTGCAATAGTGATGTTAGTTATCACTTTGTGAGTTTCATTAGCTGGTTCTGTTATTCCTCATTTCTACTTTAAAAGGGTTAGGGTACTGTTATTTGCTTGGTTGCCATTAGATGGCAATCTTGTTCTGATTATAACAGTAACCCTCAGACATTTGTATTCAGCTTTATAGTTCACAAGGTATTTCAAATATGTTATCTCATCAAACTATCACAATAACACTCTGAAATAGGTGTTAATATATCCCAAGTACATTGGAAGAAGCAAATACTCTTTGGTTTAAAGTCTTATTCAGCCAATATTAACCCAGGTCTTATTACACGACAGGATCTTTTCACTGTCTTTCTAGACCTTCCTGCTTCTAATTTTACATACTTTTCTAATATATTTGGTTATTTATTTTCAAGGCTACTGAAAATCATAGTATCATCTTAGAAGAGAGATAGGTTGCTTCAAGTAGGTATGCTGACTGTGGTGAAAAATAAGGACCATTGGGCCGGCCCCGTGGCTCCCTCGGGAGAGTGCAGCGCTGGTAGCGCCAAGGCCTGCAGGTTCGGATCCTATATAGGGATGGCCAGTGCGCTCACTGGCTGAGCGTGGTGCAGTCCACACCGTGCCGAGTGTTGTGATCCCCTTACCACTCAAAAAATAAATTAATAATAATAATAATAATAAGGACCATTAACCAAAAAGCAAGGGAAAAGGCAATAAGCTTTGAAAAGTAGACAACCAAAGCAGAACAGTGTGAGGTCATTTTAAAGTAGTAATAAACATCTATATCCACATCAGCAGGAAATGAGACATCACTGTATTGCAATGTATTACTCCATTGCTTTTTAAAAAATTATTATTATAGCTCTGAATCATCAAGAAAAAAATATGTTCTGCAGAGTCTGATAAGATGGGAAGTTATAATTCACGTTGGAAATATATCTACTTAATTTTTATTTACTCTTTAGCATATTAAATGGAAAAAATCCTCATTTCTTCATAAACTTTATCCAGAAAGTATCATTTCACAAGAATTTCACATTGCGAAAATTTGAATATACTTTAAACTACTTTTTATATTTTTCCCCATATTCTTTCCCCAAGTTCTTGCAAAAGACTAACTAGGCACAAGGATAGCTCTGTGAAATGATTTACTAATTATTATCCTTGTAAAAGAAGTAATTTATTTAAGGTCTACTGATAAGAGTATAGGGATCATGATATTACTTAAACATAAGATTATAAAATTCTCAGTGATATGTAATTTCAGTACAGATATTTCAAAATTTTAATGGTTTTTGATTATTTGCTCTTTTGCTTGACCAATTCACTTACTGACATTGATTAAATCATAAATGTGATGCTTTGTTTTTAATTCTCATTTTTAAATTATCAAACTTACTGTCTAAAATAGTAATATTCACTTCAGTGCATTATTTTCAGTATTCAGTTCAATCTGTGGTGAAAGGTGTACTTAAGTGAAAGAATCATGTCCTAACTGGGAGAGAATTTCAGAAGTAGAAGCCTCTCCCACTTCTACTCTCCATGAATATTCATAGTTTTAAATGTCTTGTTCAAGGTTACACAGTTTGCAGTAGACAGGCTCCTCTTAAATAAGAAACTGACTAGCTCCATTTAGTAAGCATAATGGCAATTAATTATTTTCTTTTTTATAGTTGCCAACAGTAAATCACTTGTATTTGCTGATTTAAAAGAGCCTTCGGCTATTTTGCCTTTCAGACTTTGCTATACTTTAAGAAAATTGCTTTAGCTACAAAGAAGAATTTTAGACGGAATAGTTTTCAAAATCTAATCAACTATAGCTGAAAAATATGTATGCATTCTGACCTAATATAATATTAAGTGACAACAGTTTTGATGAAGTCGTAGTATTTACTTGTAATCTCCTATTGTAGCATTTCCTACTGTCATAAACTCTCTTCTGCTGCACAAAAGGGCAGTCAATGGCCCAAGTTCATTAGAGGATACCGTGAAAAGACAGGATTTCTATCATTCAGCATGGCTTTTCTGAAGCAATTAGAAAGAAAATATGTCTCAATATAAAATTTCATGGCCTCTTACAATTATGTGGTGACATCTCCATACAATTGCTTGGATAATGTCAGCAACATCAGCTGTCACTATCAGAATGAACAAGTAATTAAGAAAGCGAATGCTGGTCTTTTTTTTTTTTTAAAAAAAAGGAATAGACTATTTATGAATTTAAAATTGTTCACCAACAGGAAAAATAATCACTGATAGGAAACATAATTTTCTCCAATGCCTGAGGCGGAAAATAGAGAAATAGTAATGAACATTCACACAATTACAACAAATTAAGTTGTAATTGTACACACTAAAAACAATTACAGACTTTCTATTCCCTGGACTATGAAGTTTTAATAGAATAATTTTATCAGTTGCTGTGATAGCCTCTTGCCTCTTTTATTTATTTTCTGATTCTTCCATCTTATAAATCACAATTTCTAAACATTTACAGTGGAATTGGGAAACTTTTACTATTATCAAGACCATCTTTTCTATATTCATGCATCAGAGTGTGCTAGGATACCTTAAATAAGACCAAGATTTGTCTGGATAGCAGAATGTTAGTAGATTTGATTGATGCCATGATATTATGCAAATGCTGGCTCCCAACCTTTTGATAAGACAGTGCTAACTTTATTGCTTACTTAAGTGAGGGAAAAATGCTGAACTCAGGCAGTTTTCTGGGGGGGGGGAGGAGAACAAGGTAAGATTTATTGAGGATTTGAATATGGTTTAAGGCAGATTTTTCAATTTGGGTACTTGATTTGGATTGGGTAAAGATCATGATATAATAGTTTAGGGTTGTAGGACTGGTGGAAACAGCAGGTTGAGAATTTTTTTTTTTTTCCTTTTTGTCTTTTTTACTCACTGGTAACAGGATCGCAACCCTCGGTGTCGCGCCCATACTGGGCACCGGCAACGGAATCGCAACCCTCGGTGTTGCGCCCGCACCGCACTCAGCCAGTGAGCGGGAACCGGTCTCCACATGGGGATCCAAACCCTTGGCGGGAGCACCGCCACACTCCCAAGCGGCGCACTCTCCAGTGCGCCACTGGGCCGGCCCAGCAGGTTGAGAATTTTAACATGAAAGGTTAATGATTCTTGGTACATGAATTGTCTGTTGATGCTTTCTATTGAAGAATTGATGGGTCTTTTAGGAAAGTCTTGTCATGAAAAATAAAGTTATTTGGAATAGTTAATTTTACAGCAAAAGGCAATGGAATAGTAAAGTGATGTTAATTGTAGACAGTTAGCTGTTTGGGTGTTGGTGGTTTTAGGCCTCGGTATCCCCAAGAAGGGAGACTACTGCTTGAGATATCACACTCACATATCAAGTTTCTGCAGTGGATATCTCATTCATAAAAGGTGGGTTTTCTTTTTCTTTCTGCTGCAGGGCCCTTTCTTTGCTGTATCAGTTGACAGGGCAACAGCTACTTAACTTGATTTAAGATTCTGGAGATCACATACGCCTAACATAATGGTAAAAGAAGGATTATGATCATGGTTTGTGTCCGTGCCTCAGCCAGCAGACAGGAGTGCCTGGATTAAACTAGAAAATAAACCTCATCCGCATGCTGAAGAGCCCACAGAAACAGATATGGAGTTCTTAAAGAAACTACTGAATTTTCTGATATCCTTGTTATAGGTAGGATATTTTGGTTAAGATCACAGAAGTGTCTCTAACCTAGGTCTCAAATGGATATTCTGAACAAGGTTTAGATGGAAAGAAGAAATCTTTCAAACTAAATATTTCAAAACTAAAATATTTCAAAACTTCGTACCAAGTACATCACCCTCAAAATAACAGAGTAAATGCGAACATTCCGAGTGATAGGCTAAATCAGCTCATCATTGTAAATTTGTTCATATTTGAAGATGATGCCATGGAAAGTCTCTTATTTTCTTCTTGTGAGATCTTATCTGCTTATTAAACATCACTTCTATGCATATGTACATGAATTATATAGCATATTTTATTATTTTATGCCTATCCGTGCACTCGTATGTGCATATTTTTGTCCTAGCCCTGCCTACTGTGATCTTCACTATCATCACATAAAAGATACTACCCTTGAAAGAAGAAGTTTCTGTTACTAAGAATTCCATTATTATCTCATATTCTACATTTTGATACCTCTATGAAACTAGAAGGGGCCAACTTTAACCATCACTTAGAATTATTGTCTCCAAAGTCTACCTCCAGTCCAATCCTCTCTCCTGATGTACAGATATATGTATTTAACAGCCTGCTAGCAATTTCATCTGATTTTAGTTATATGAGTAAGACTTAATAGATTCAAAATTAACCTTATTGCTCCTACCTATAACTTGGTTTAGCCCCAGGTATTTCCTCTCTTGGTGAATAGCACAAACATTAGTGCAGATGGCAATATTTGGAACCAGGTGTCACTAGTTTTAATTGATTCTACCTTTTAGCTATTCTTGATTTCATACCCTTCTCTCCTGTTTCAGCCTTTATTCAAGACATAATTATTTTCCTTTAATTAACTTTCTGTGACCCACTTGGTATTTAAGGTCTTTTCTCTGGCTGTAATGTCCATATTAGTGCCGTTTTTGTTTTTGTTTTTTCTCCCTGTACCATACCTGAGTACTCAAGGTTTCTCTTAGTTTTACATCTCTTACCCCAGTCCACAAAAAAATGTCTATCAAATAAAAACTTTCATGATCAATGTAGACTTTATTCCATATTTTGGAGTCAAGGGGAAGAATCACCTGGTGCAGGTAAGAGCACAGGAGTTGAGAATGCACGGAGGTGGGAGAGACTATAGCGTGTTCAAGAGCTTCATTTTGCTCTCTCTTCTGGAAAACCCTCAATTTCTTTCCTACAGCCACATTCTTTTCCAAATTCTGGCAAATTTTTCCTCTTCCTCAGTTTAATTCAGGCAACGTACATCTACTACAGGCTACCCTCATCCTAGGTATAGGCCGACTCACAGACTTGAAGGCACAGTCTCCACCCTCAAAAATGATTTAGCAGACCATTTCCTCCACAAAAGCAGGGCTTTCTCTAGTTTGACCTTCTCTAATGCATTCTCCATATTGCCCACAAGGTGTGATAACACACCAACCTGATCTTGGTCATTGACCTATTAAAAAGTCACTATTCCTCCTTTGTGAAATCCAGTTTCATTAGAATGGCTTACAAAGTTCTCAAGCTTCAACACTCACCGCTTTTTCTACATAATAAACTTGGCTTCCAGTGAATATTTATCCAATATTTACTATGGGCCCTAGGATTATGGTAGGAAACATGAACCATGTAGCACACAGTTGAAAGGAGAATTCTGTTTTTGAACAATTGTTAATGAAGGACAGAGCAGTGTGCGGTGGAAGGATGTAACAATTTGGATGGTGAGAAAGGTCCTGTTGGAGGTGACATTTAAGATTTTACATGAAGGATTAGTGGGTTTTGGATAAGGTGGCAAGGGCAGAGAGATGGCTTAGCAAATTAGAAATACTAGAGAAAAGGAAGTGTGACGTATTGGAGGAAATCAAGAAAACCCAACGTGCTTTGGCAGCGTAGGGAATCAATGTTATCAGATTGACACCTTCACAGCACCACATTCTCTCTCACTTAGGAGATGCTTCACATGCCATTTTCTCATCCAAAAATGTCGTTTCCTTTCTTATTAACTAATAAGTGTTCAGCTGCTAAAATAAGTGTGAAGACCACTGATCTATTTGAAGAGTTAATATTTGCCCATGAAAATAAATAAATAAACAAACAAACAAACAAATAAATAAATAAAAAGTATAGTACTAGACAATGGTGATAAAGGATAAATAAATATTATATTCAGGGTTAATAAATACTTCTGTGGGCTGCAGTAGGTATGATAGGCTATAGGAGAGGTTGTACTTGAAATATATTTAAATAAAGTACAATAAGTACTGGGAAAGTGTGGAAAGCATTCTATAAGCAGGGATAAATATGAAGAAAAAATTGAAGAAAGTAATATCTAAGTATAACAGAAAAGTAATAGAATTAGACCAGCCTTTCAAAAGCAAAGATTTCTTAGGAATTATGCATATAATTTTTAATACTGTAATTGTCTTTTTTTTCTTATGTATTTTTAAACAGTCAGAAACAAAATAGGGCTTTATTTCTAACTGTTGCTATGAAATAAATATTAAATGTTTAAGTAATTGAATAACTAAAGGGAGAACTTGTTCTTCTCAAATATATCACTCTCCTGCTATGTATCAGTAAAAATCATCATTCAGTTATTAACCAGGAATGATAGCCCTGTAAATTGGGACGTGGAAATATGCTTTTCTAAGTAATACTGCACTACTTTTTCTAGCATAATTGCCTTCAAGTTGTTCTGAGCAATCTTCTCAATGAAAATGTCTAAAAAAACATTTAGATAATTCTTATAAAAAAATCTTCTAAATGTGTTTTTATAGGATAAGAAAGTAACATATTTGCAGAAAGCAAAAATAATCTTTAAGTGGGAATGCTTAGAAGTAAGTAATTATCAAAGATAGCTTTCTTTCTGTGTAACCAGGCGATGGCCAGTTTGTAAATATTAAGGGCCATTTTTGTGTGTCTAACAGCCAAATCTGTATTCATATTTTTTACCCTACTGGGAGCTAATACAGATGCTTTTCCTAGTTCAGTCACTTAGTTCTTTGAGGATCTTTTTCCATAACTAATATTGGAGCATTAGGGCAAAATATCGTTAAAATGTTAAAAAATTGTATTTTAAAAAAGGAAGAAAACTTAGATATATTCTAAACCACTACTCTTTATATAGAGGAAATTAAAACCCACGAGTAAAATGACTTACTCAGTCATCTAACTTTCAAATCATAGAACATGAAATGGAAGAATTTAAATTAATCTTTTGGATATATGTTTTAATAAAATTAATGAATATTATAATTAAAGCTTTAAGTAATTGATGGAGTTTGGATGTGTTGTCCCCTCAAAAACTCATGTGGAAATTTGATCCCCAATGTGGCAGTGTTGGAAACTGATTGAGTCATGGGGGCGAATCCCTCATGAATGGATTAATGCTCTCCCTGGGGGAGGGGGGGGTAGTGAGTGAGTGAGTTCTCGCTTCATTAGTTCCCGCGAGAGCTCATTGCTTAAAAAGACCCTAGCACCTTCTCTCTCTCTCTTGTTTCCTCTCGCGTGTGATCCGCTTGTATCTGCCGGCTGCCTGCCACTTTCCACCATGAGTAGAAGCAGTCTGAGGCCCATGCCGGATGCAGCTGTCCCAGAATCGTAAGCCAAATAAACCTCTTTTCCTTATAAATTACGCAGTCTCAGGTATTTCTGTTATAGCAACACAAAACGGACTAAAACAGAAAATTGGTACCAAGGAGTAGGGTGTTGCTATACAGATACTTGAAAACGTGATGCAGCTTTGGAACTGGGTAATGGGCAAAGGTTGGAGAAGTTTGGAGGACTTAGAAGAAGAGGAAAAAGACAAGGGAAAGTTTGGAATGTCTTAGAGACTTACGTGGTGGCAAGCAGAATGCTGATAGAAATGTGGACAGTAAAGGCCATGTGGATGATGAGGTCTCAGACAGAAATGAGGAACATATTTGGAATTGGACAGAAGATGACCCTTGCTACACCATAGCAAGGAACTTGGCCACATTGTGTCCATGCCCTTGGACTTTGTGGAAGTTGGAACTTAAGAGCTGTGAACCAGAGCATTTGGCCAAAGAAATTTCTAAGCAGCAAAGCATTAAGCAAGCTGATGGTTGCTTTTAAGAGCCTACTCTGACTTATGGCAGCAGAATAATGATGTTAAGCCAGAATTTAAAAGGGAAGCAGAGCATAAAGGTTTGGAAAATTTGCAGCCTGGCCACGCGGTAAAGAAGTGAAAAGCCTGCGAACAATGCAAGGGTGAAGTAGATAAACTGGTTGGTAAAGACATAATCTTGGTGGTGAGGCAGCCAGATGCTAATAGTGAAGAAAATGAGAGAAAAGCCCTGCAGGCATTTGAGAAGCCTGGAAGGGTGCCCCTTCCATCACAGACCCTGAGGCCTTAGAAGGACTGAGTTATCCTGGAGGACAGACCTGGGGCGCAGCTGCCTTCAGGATCCTGCTCCCTGCATCCCAGCTGCTCCAGCTGGAGCGGCCCCAAGTGTGGTCCATGCAGCAGCCCTGGAGAGTAGAGGCCCGAAACCTCAGTGGCGTCCATGTTGTGTTAAGTTTGCAGGCCAGCAGGAATGTGAGAGCAGTGGAGGCATGGCAGCCTCCACCCAGATTCCAGAGGATGTATGGAAAAGCCTGGGGACCCAGGCAGAGACCTGCTGCAGGGGTGGAGCCACTGCAGAGGCCTTCTACTAGAGCAATGCTGAGCAGAAAAGTGGGGTCAGAGTTGCAGCAGAGAAACCCCAATAGCACCATGTCTAGTGGAGCCATAGGAGTGGGACCTCCATGGAGACCCCAGACCTGTGGAGCTACCAGAGTGGAACACCAGCCTGGGAGAGGTGAAGTATGGCCTGAGACCAGGAAAGCCATAGGAGCGGAGCTGCCCAAGGACTTGGGGACCCAACCCCCACACCAGTTTGCAGAGACAATCGAACATGGAATCAAGGTTCATCAGCCTTGAGATTTAATGCCTGCCCTGCTGGGTTTTGAACTTTTTTGGGACCTGTTTTTCCTTTCTTTTGGCCTATTCCTCCCTTTTGGATTGGGAATGTATACCCAATGTCTGTTCCACCATTGTATCTTGGCAGTAGATAAATTTGATTTTGTTTTTCAGTTTCACAGCTAGAAGGACTTTTGTTTTTGGTCTCAGATGAGACTTTGGACTTTGGAATTTTAAGTTGGTGCTGGAGCAAGCTAAGACTTTTGGGACTGTTGGGATGGAATGATTGGATTTTGTATGTGAGAGTGACAGGAGTTTTGGGGGTCAGGGGCAGAATGATGGAGTTTGGATGTGTTGTCCCCTCCAAAACTCATGTGGAGATTTGATCCCCAATGTGGCAGTGTTGGAAACTGATTGAGTCGTGGGGGCAGATCCATCATGAATGGATTAATGCTCTCCCTGGGGGAGGGGGGATTATTGAGTGAGTTCTCACTCGATTACTTCCTGCAAGAGCTTGTTGCTTAAAAAGACCCTAGCACCTTCTCTCACTCTCTTGTTTCTAATTCCTCTCGCCATGTGATCTGCTTGTACCTGCCAGCTGCCTGCCACTTTCCGCCATGAGTAGAAGCAGTCTGAGGCCCATGCCAGATGCAGCTGTCCCAGAATCATAAGCCAAATAAACCTCTTTTCCTTATAAATTACGCAGTCTCAGGTATTTCTGTTATAGCAACACAAAACGGACTAAAACAGTGATCATGACTATAAGTAATATACTACAAGGCCCTTTTGGATACCCTTTCAAAATGTTGTGGTTGACTAGATCTAACAGCTGTAGTCCAAAGCTATAGTGATTATTTTTATTACACATTATTAAATGCCCCATGGAAAGACGATGACAATTTCAATAGAATTTGAAGCAAGGATATTTCTTCAACAGCTCTATGATCTTGAGAGAGTATTTATATGATTGAATGTAGATCTGAAATTGCAAGTGTTTTTTAAATTTGATTTTAATTATATTCAGTAATATATATTTATAAGTGCTAATTTTGAGCTTAGAGGCATGATGAGTTTTTTGTTATTCTAGAATAAGCAAACTATAGTCATAATGATTAGAAAGTAATGTTAACCAGCCCCCTCTTGTAGTCTAGCTTTTATTATAGCCCTCAGGAACAGTTCCCCCTTTTTGTCTTTTTTGCTGACCGGTAACGGGATCACAACCCTCTGTGTCTCGCCCGTACCGGGGACCGGCAACGGGATCGCAACCCTCGGTGTTGCGCCTGCACCGCGCTCAGCCAGTGAGCGGGAACCGGTCTCCACATGGGATCCGAACCCTCGGCGGGAGCGCCGCCACGCTCCCAAGCGGCGCACTCTCCAGTGCGCCATGGGGCCGGCCTGATAAATACTTTTTTACAACACTTTCATAGACTGTAGTAAAGAAAGGTGTATACCCTGTTCCCATAGACATGCTATATGCTTTTTTGTTTACAGCAGAGATAGTTGAGTGTGTGTGTGTGTGTGTGTGTGTGTGTGTGTGTAAGAGAGAGAGAGAGAGAGAGAGAGAGAGAGAATCACAGAGGATTAAGCAATAAATTAATAAAGTTGTAAAATCATTATAAAAATATAATGATGGAAACATTTATGTTATAAAAATACATATATATATATTCTTTTCCTTTTTTTGTCTTTTTTACTGACCGGTAACGGGATCGCAACCCTCAGTGCTGCGCCCGCACTGCGCTCAGCCAGTGAGCGGGAACCAGTCTCCACATGGGATCTGAACCGTCGGCGGGAGCGCCGCCGCACTCCCAAGCGGCGCACTCTCCAGTGCGCCACCGGGCCAGCCCTTTTTTTTCTTTTTTAAACATAAAAATATTAAAATCCATTAATGATCCATAAGAATGTTTGGAAATCCCTGAGTGTAGTTACAGATCATGACACATGTCAAACGTATTTTGTGAAGAAAACAAATTGTGTATAAATTATCTGTGCTTCTCCTTAACCAAACCATGTGTGTTACAAAGTAAATTCCCCTTATCAGAGATTGGCTAGAGTATTAACTGTTTTGTCATAGTGTCTTTGGACAAAGAAAAATAATGCATTTGTTTTTATTTACTCAATTGATTTAGAGAAATAAAACTTACATGAAGATTCAGTAAGTGACAAAAAAATATATAGTATATGATATAAATAAGTCAACTTGCAGGATTAAATTGATAGCAAATTTCTGTTTTCTTTTATTGGAAGTAAATATCTTTTGAAGTATTTATTAAAAATTGTCATTCACTCCAAGTACATTATATAGATACTCCACCCTAAGGGAAGGGGAACGTAATTTTTCATCCCAAAAGTGTGAACTGCACATAGTGACTTCCTTCCAAGGAGTACAGTATGGTAAAGGGGAAAAGAGTAATGGTACAGTGGAGAAACCTGATAGACACGAACACTTCATTTCATATGATGTCATGAAAATGGTACTTGGCTTCTGTAATCTTTTTTTTTTTTTTTTTTTTTTTTTTTTTTTTTTTTTTTTTTTTTTTTTTTTTTTAAAA